>NW_025335761.1:3770731-3814402 GCF_004798865.1 Varanus komodoensis
ACCCTCTCCGAAACCCGATCCGCCAACCAACAGGACCTCCGTCTTGTATTTGATGCGCTTTGTGATTTTAGAGAAAATATTCCCTTAGCAGTAATAAAATATGGCAGGAACTTTTGATGTATGGTCAGCAATCAAATGTCACATGCCTTTAGGGTAATTCCATAAGTAACTGGGAAACTTACAGCATCAGAAATCTGTCTTCCTCCCACTGTATGTATCTTATTATCCCTATTTTCCCCTAAACTTTCTGCTTACTGTAACCTGAAAAGGCGAGTGACTGATTTCTGCTTTTATTGGAGGAAGGGGATTTGTAATTCAACAACATATGAGAAAGCCAGAAAAATTTGGATGCCTTAAGGTCATTGTCTACTTTAAGCCTGGACAGTAAATCAAGGATATTTATTTTACATGGCTTAATAATTTGGGGTATTTTAACCATGCAGCAGAACAAACCCTGCCCTGCTATTGTTAACCCAGTTTCAAAACCTAGTAATGGCTTCATCTTAGTAATCTGAACAGCATAAGGCCCCCAGGAGACATCACACAATGGCACACTTACCATTTACAGTTGAACAGATATACAAGATAATCCTTGAGATTATTCCAGTTCATGTGTCATAGACTATCAAAAGAAACAGTAAAAAGTATAGTAATAGTATCTCTCTTTTTTTGGTTTATTTTTAGACCTCAAATAAATGACATGTAATATATAAAATGTAATTTATAAAATTGCCATCCATTCAGTGAGCTTAGGAAGTGATCTTATGTTGGATGCCTAGCCTTCCAGACTCAGAGACTGATGGGCATCCCTTGCTGGGGGGCGGGAGGGGGGAGGGGGGAGGAGTACGGAGGCTTCTAGCTGCCAGCTTCATAGTGAAATGGAGAAGGTGGAAGCATCACTAGGATACACCATGTTTTTGCAGCTCTGGTCTCCTTCTTCAGAGACGAATGGAAAGAAACTATCAGTATGGCATTAAGAAAGTTCTGAGGGTACTACTGTAGGGCATTTTGGTCACTATTAGGACTCAACACTCTTTGTTCTGAAATTAATCCCTGGAAGGTGTTAAAAGGTCTCCTGAATTTTCCCCCACCCCATACATGGACAGAATAGAGGTGGTTTGGTGGTCAGCAGTTTTCCAGCTCCTTTGGCTTTGCCTAGCATCCCTGTATTTACATCTTTGCAAATGGCCGTGCTTTGTATAGAAAATACAAATTTTCTTGCTATGTATGATTCCAGTTAGCACTATATTATTGCAAAATTACTATTTCCCTATAGCAATAATGCAAGTATGTTTGAGTTTCAGTTTTACGGTATCATAAAAAGTATTCCTACTATGAAGATAAGGAATTAAATTACTGTATTAAGAGTTTTTGACAGTATGATTGTCCAAGAGGTTATTCTGCTAATAACTATTTGAAATGCTAGCATATTAACAGTACAAATTGGAAAAAAGGTTATTTTGAAACCATGTATCTTAATTTTTCCCCCCGCAGATGATATTAAAGTATCGGTAAATGACTTTATTATCAAGGCAACAGCAGTTACCCTCAAAGTAAGTAATCAGCTTTTAACAATGCATTTGTAGATGATGTTTTTCCTTGTTCAGTGATCACTATATCTATGCTAAATTATGCCTTATCTTAACTGAAGAGTAGTGTATTGAATTCTGTTCAACAAAATCAGCTCCCCATTTTCTGTACTTCTTAACTATATGGTGGTCTCAAAGGTAGCTCCTTAGTCTCTCTTTAGACATTTTATCATTGTCATGTTGTGTCTGCTGTTCTTTCTGTACTAGTCAAGCTATTATATCCCTGCTAGGAACATGGCTTAACCACTAAGCTCATTAAGGACATCAGAAGCCACTGTAACTACCAAACAGTAAATTTAAGAAGAAATATTTCCCATAGGTATCATCCTTGCTTTTTTTTACCAGCTGGAACATTAATTGGCAATCTGAACTACACTTTGAAGTAAAGTTTAGAAAATTTCAACATGTTCTAGCATCGCTGGTTCTTGCACCCTTAGAACAGAATTAGGGTAAAGTAATAAAAAAAACAACCCTGAAACATATATGCTAAAATGTTGCTAAACCCTTTCCAAAGGCAATTTCCTGTAAAGCATGTTGTAGCATTTTAATTTGAATGTGATTCAGTGGAGTGATGTAGGGTTTTGTCCTGGATGTCATCCAAGTATGTGAGAGATTCAGACTCTGGGTTCAGTTCTACATCTGTCCAGGATCACCTGTCTATTGTCAGGAAGAAACATCAGGTCATTAGCCCTCATCCAGTTCATTATTGTGCCCATTATCTTTTTCTCTTCTTCTAAGGTTCATAGGAATTAGTTAATACTGTGTTCTTGCTGTGAATATCTTTTTCCTTAGAGGAAGCAAAAAGTATTCTTTTCTAAATTTTACTTTAATTTCTGTTAACATTATTCTAGGCTATCTAGTTCTTCATATCCATCTTATTAAATTCATCTAAATGTATATGTGATTGTTTTATTTAGCCTTCTTGCACATCCATATATCTAATGCATTAAAAAACCTGGACATTAAGTTTGATTTGCTATATTTTTTTTCTTTTTAGCTGTTCATAAAATCTAGGCTGATATTTCTGACACATCAGTGATGCTTATTTTTTGCTTTTATTTGGTATTTTAAAGAATTTAGCTTCACAGCTAGTTCACAAACTAAACTATATATAGAGTAGTAGCAATATTGGTATAGAGGTGCAGTTGCTGACAGAAGGGGTGGCATTTTTTTTCAGTGGCCCTTCTATCAAAATATTTAATTTTGCTGTGCTTGCAATTATCAACTTAAATCTAGGTTGCATGTACATAGCTGGGCCAGAATCCAGCAGGGCGCATCTACCCTTGCTCCGTCATCACTTCTGGTGCATGTGTAGCCACTACTTTTCATGCAGTGTCATTTTAGAGTTTCTGAGGCAACCCAAAAAGTAAGTGCTTCTTTAGATTCTGCTCAGACTTGAAGGCAGTGTCTCTAGATACTGTTTCACCAAAATACAGACCCAAATGTGGAATTGTATGCGCTATTCAATCATCTCTATTCCCTTCTTGACGGCAATAGCATCAGAAATAGTTTGAATCCCAATCTGGAAAGTGGGACTTTGAGTCGAAGTGATGGCTTTAAGAGGAGAAGAGAGGCCATGTGGTGAACCTGCTTCTCTTTCCTGATTTCATTGGAACATATGAATGCTTTCCAATCCTTTCAAGATTTAAAAGTCAGCTTGTGCAGCTACAGGCAGGAACTCTTCAGAAAAAGTCAAAATATAAGTGCATTGGACAAGCATAAGCCAATGTTCAAATGTTTTTGGGATTCCTGAATGCAGGTTGTTAGCATGAAAGTAAAACTTGCTGCATCAGCGGAAATGTGCAACACCCAGTGACTGCAGTAGACACTCTGATGCTCCTTCACCTTTGCACATCAGAGAATGCGCTCTGCAGGCAATCAGTAGAGCCCCACATTATGCACAACAGTATTTTTCATTCTGAAATAGCATAACTCTTCCTTGACACCTGCAGCTTTGATCTCTTTAGTGTATTCTCAAGATAAAGCTCTTGGGACAGCTTTTTATTGTAGAAATAGCATAGACTTCTGCATGTGGCTTTGCTGGATTTAAAATTGAATAATCCAGTGCTTAGGTAATTACTCATTCTCTTTTTCTGAAATAATAGACAGTACCTTGAAGAAATAGTTAAATTTGGTGCTATTTACTCTTTGTAATTTGCTCTATGGGGAAAGTGCTCTTTCATTCCATTTGTCCTACAAATTTATTACTAAATTTATCGAGGAGTCACATGTTGATCATATCTCATTACTCTGTTATTTCAATTCTGTGTCCCATCTTACTACTCTGTATTATGGCGAAACCTTGGGAGAGTTGATATGTGATAGCACCTGTTCTGATTTCATCTGGAATATTCATGATTCTGAATTTGAGAAAGGATATTGTCAGAATATAAGCCGTAGGAAATCAGTTTCTATAAACACATCCCACTGAATGCAAGTATTCTTCTGTTCTGATGAAGCACACAGTCATGGAGGTACGGTGTTATCTTTCCTTCACAGTTAATTTGCTTCCTTCCCAGGCCTCTTTTTCTCTTGAGACTAATTCGATCTGATACACTTTGGGCTGCAATCTAGAAAACCACATTTCTAGGAGAGCTTCTGATTTTGAACATCTGCCTTCATGCCGCATAGCAATCTGCTCTGATTTGTCCTGTTTCTATTTTGCTTTTCTACAGATTGTCACTCAAGGCAGCTTATTATCAAACGCCAGTATACACAATGTCAATAATAATACTGAAGTCATAAAAGCAAATAATCACCAAGACAGCAGGGGGCAAATTGCATACACACACACACACACACACACACACAATTGACACCCATTAAAAACTTAACCAAACAAAAAGACTCCTGGTTTTCTTGAAATTAAGAGCCTAAGAGAGACATCCCTGAGGTATAGTTACAAATCTAGTCTCTGATTTTATTTGAAGCAAACCTTTCTTAAATTTGACCATAAGGCTGATGCAGAAAATGTACCTTAAAATACAGTCAGGTCAGGCTTCAATGTTTTAAAAATCAGAACCTGGTACAACATTTAATTGTGTCCAGAATTAATTGACAGTGAGTAGCTAGCACCAGTGATTAACTTCCAGCTTCATTCATTCACATTTACAGGCTGCCTGTAACTGCCAAAAGGCCTTCCTAGGCAGCTTACAACATATTAAACACATATACCCCTATTAAATCCCTTAAATTTTAAAAACATCAATACAATAACAATATATGTAAAAAAAGGCCACAGCATTCGTAAGGGCTAAGTATTAAACTTTTTTTTAAAGATATGTCTTCACCTGGCACCAAAAAGAAAAGAGAGACAGTGCCAGGTGGATTTCCCTTGGAAGGAGGTTCCAGAGATGGGTAGCAGCAGTGGAAAAGGCACTTTGCCTAATTGCCACCCCTCTCATGTCCCTGAGTTGTGGCTCTCGCAGAAGGGCCTCCTGAGCTGATCTTAGAGGGTGGGAAGGTATATTCGGGTTGTAGAGGGTCCTTTGTCCTCACCACAACCTGCACACATGGCCCTGAGACATGATGAGGTTAGTATAGTGTTAGATTAATCAGATTGCTCTGGGACAAAAAGCAGCTGGGGTAGAAGTCATGTTTGGTCTACTTTCTATTATAGGATAGACCAAGGAATACTTCTCACCTGCTACTCTAATCCATCAGGAGGACTTTGGTACTGTCTAGAATAGGCAAATGCCTGTCTTCCCATTCTTCTAGATCTTTAATGATCGCCATCGTTGCCTAAGAACCCCATCTGATGCTGGATCTGCCAACTATCAAGATCTTTTCTTACATAGATTGATTTTCAGTACTTTAGCCCATCATAGCCTTCAGATACATGCTGTCTTCAATCAAATCTTCCAATTATTTGATTGACTAGGAAAAATGCTATCTCTTGGTGATAATAATCTAATATTCCAATATTAAACCTGTGGGTTAGGGTACTGAAACTAAAGATTTTCAAGCCCACCATTTCCCTTCCCACTGTAACTCCCACAAACTAAAGATTGGGGTCTCTTCCAAGCAGCATTCAGTGTAATCTGAGGAACTGCAGATGAAAGAGAAAATTGGGAGTGTGTATGTAGAGGCATGCTGAAGGCATGCATGGGTTTAACTGGATCATTATGTGGGGTCAATCAGGTAGATATTATAAATTGAGTTCCACATTGAATATACTATTTAGAATGTTCCAGTTTCAAACGAGCTCTCTTAACTTGAGGGTGAATGAGGGTGAATCCTGGTGAGAGAGAGGTGCTGAAGGTGGCTGGGTCATAGGTTTGAGTAATTGGTCAGTTACCTGTCCCATGTGGGGTTGCACTTCCACTGAAGAAACAGGTATGTGACTTGTCACCGGAGGCTCATGTGGCTTTGTTGGCCAGAAGTGGCTTTTAGTACCTTCTGTGGGTTCTTCAGCTACATCTATTTCTAGAACCTAGTACTTTAGACACCATGGTATGAATGTTAACCATAATTAATATTGGGAGCTCCTTGGGTCTGATCTGAAAGTCGCAGCTACTATGCAGCTGACAGACCTCTTTTTGACAGATTTTTCATACCCACGCTAATATAATTGTACTAGCGGCCAGTAAGCTGCTGGGTCAGGTTTAATGTTTTGCAGTTAGGACATAAGGTCAAGCAATTTGGGTCCGGATTCCATTAGTGATTGAGTCCCCCTTTATTTTCCTGCCTGGTCCTTGCAGTCTTCAGAAGGAGTGCTCCCAGCAGTGCCACATGTTCTGGAGGTTTGCTTCAAAAGTAAGAGAACATTTTGGGTTGCCACAGCTCCCCTCTGGAACATGTTCACTATTGACATTAGATGAGCATCTTGAGTTGTAGAGCTCTGCTTAACACCACATCTTCATGCAGGTTTTCCTTGACATGTGATCCAACCAGTATACGTTTATAGTTTTACTCTCTTCCTGTGATTATTTTAGTGTAATTGATGGTTATATTTTATTGGTTATATTTTATAGGTTATATTTCATTGGTTATATTAGCATTGTTAACTGCTTTCCGGTTATATTGTCATTTTCATTGGAAAATGGTATATCAACCTGTGTAATGTAATAATAATAAATAATGAGGAAATTATTGATAAAAGTTGAGAACAAGAAGTCAGAAAAAATAGCAGGAAGTTTTCAAACAAATGAATAGCAACCTTCTGATTGGAATGCTATTATTCGGTTAGAGACTGAAATAAGAACAAGAAAGAACTTTACCTGGATAGATTGTGCTTAATCTGATTGCTTTAAGATTTAGCTACAAAGCTATTATTACTAAATTAACACTCAGATGGTAATTTTAAAATATCATATTTTAATCCTGAAATTAATGAGTTTCAAATTCATCAAATCTTGCATTTGGTTCTAAGACAGATGGTATGGGTGTGAAATATATGATTCCATTTTTTTCCCTCCTGGTGAACGAAGAAGAAACAGCACTTCTCAATGATGGGGGCAGAAGTAATTCAGTAACAACCCAGAAACTCTGTGTGTGTGTGTCAACCCTTCTGACTTTTTACAACTATAAAATTTCTATGTCTGCTGTATATATTCACACTTTGGGACTAATTATGTATGGATGGATGCTAGCTAATAAGATATATCTAGATTTAGATTCATGTGACAAAATTTTATTATTAACCTTGTTTTGCTTAAGGCAAACATTTTCCCATATGTGAATGCCTCCATCACCACCAATTCTGAAGTTCCCTTTTATTTAGTAATTGGTTGCACCATTATTCTTTTAACAGCTGTGCCTTCCTCCATTTCTTCTTCCAGCAAATGCCAGATGTGAATGTGACTTGGGATGGAGAGGGCCCCCGGCAGCTGCAGTCTATAGATATTTCTGTTGCAGTGGCAACAGACCGAGGTCTCATTACACCAATCATAAAAGATGCTGCAGCAAAAGGTATTCAGGAAATTTCTGCTTCTGCAAAGGTAGGTCTCCACATACATGGCATCTTTTAGCACAGAATAGCACTTAGGTATAAAACCAGATGTATGGTTTCCTCCCCAGAAAACACACAATTTCTTTTAGAAATGCTTTAAAGCTGCTTCATTGTTGGATGCAAGACATCTGTGGTAACGTCCCATTCCACAGGAGTTACTGTGTCTTGTTTCCTGGCTTGTATTCAGGGATTTTAAGTAAGGTTAAAGTCAACAAATAGGTTTTGTTTCTTGAGTAAGTTTATCTAAAGTTCCCAAGAGAGGGATTAATTTTGAGTACTGTTGCAGAAATTAGGGACTGTACATTTTATTCCTTTCCTGTTAAGGTAGCTCAGAATTATAATAATTCCCATAGTTTAAACAGGAGCCTGAGGCTGTGATAAAGAAGCTTACCTGTGAACACCTAGTGAGTTCATTGGAGTGGTGGGATTTGAACCAGGTAATTTTCTATTTGTACCTGTTAGCTACTGTGCTGTACTAGCTTCATAAAAACTCAGAGGAAAAAAATAATTAAAAAAACCCTCTCCAGATTCTTGAAGATAGCAGACCCAAATGGAAAGGATTCTATGTTTTGTTTTAGTTGTGGAGAAAGCCTTCAGTCTGGAAGAAGTGTCCGCTTAGGTCCCAATAACTAAATCAGTAAAACAACTTCATACATTGGAAGCTTTGTTCTGTTACCCTGGAAGTATCACTGATTTGGGCAAATTGAGAAAATATAACTGGAGACTTTTAGTTAAGGGCCCATGCTGCTGAACACACTAAAAATCTGACCACTACAGGCTAGCCTAAGAACATAAGGAAAGTCATGGAGGATGAGACTAGTGGTTCATCTTGTCCATCATTCTGTTCACACATAGCAAACCAGCTGCTCACAGGATCCCTTAAGAAGTTCTGCATAGTTCCCCAGCAACTGGTATATGTAAACATACTGCTTCTGATATCAGAGGCATATAGCCATCTAGACTAGCAGCTATTGATAACTTTCTCTTCTATCAATTTGTTCAGTCCCCTTCAAAACTGTCCAAATTCCTGGCTATCATGACTTCTCGTGGCAGTGAAGTCCATACTTAATTATGCAATTTGTTCAGAAGTATTTCGTTTTATTTGTCCCATATCTCCCATCAAGCAGCTTTGTGGGGTGACACTGGGCTCTAGTGTTATAGGAAAGGGAGGAAAATGTCTCCCTATCTTTTTTTCCAAGCACTATGCATAGTTATGAACATCCCTGCTATTTTTCCCCTTACCTTTTCTAAGCTAAACAATCTCATTTGTTGTAACTGTTCCTTAGAGGAGAGTTGCTCCAATCCCTTGATCATTTAGTTGCCCTTCTGTGCACTTTTTCCAACTCTGTCGTATCTTGAACTGTGCACACTCTTCTAAGTGCAGCTGTACCAAAGATTTGTATACGGGGAGTGAATTAAACTTATCATGGAGTTTGTGTAACTCAGAATCTTCTTTTCCTGAACTGCTAGGCACTGGAGTACCAACTGGTTCCATTCATGGTTGTTTGGCTGCTGCCATTCTGTGTTCTGCTACTACAACCACTTTGGTCTCCTATTGACTTTTGGCAATAGTCCTCCTACTTTTCAGAGAATGAGAAACTCCAAACTTTCATTGCTTCCAGACAAGCCCTGATATTTCTTATATATGTTTAGAGACTGAGTGCAGCACTGTTCTGTCTCTTTCTGCCTTGCTTAGCAGAACCTGGCCACGTAGATTGTCTCTTCAGAGATCTCCTGTGACCTGTTACCTATCACAGATCTGCTCACTGAGCATTGCTTACGGAGACTCAATTTCAGGAGCAAGATACTTGACTTTAAAGACAAGTATGTAAGGCAGAACTTTGGAAGATAAGGAGCCACAGGTGAAATTCTAGCTGCAAAAGCTCTTTATAAAGTTGGCAGGGGAAACTGGCTACTTTGGCAGAATTAATTGAAACCCAAATAAGATCTGATCAAATTTAGAACTAAATGTTTTTTATGATATGTTGAAATATTGATACCCATGATTATGGATTACAGATTCGGAACTGGAAGTTCAAGGTATGGAGAGGTTTTGATCTGGTGTGAATTCTAAATTGGATTGGAATGTCATGTAAAAACAATAGTTCTGTAAAATAATGTTTTTACATTTTTAAAATTTCAAATAAAAGTCAATGGAGCTCAGAGATATTAAGCTCTGCATGTTCACCAACGAATGCATCACAAGTATGATGACTTCCTTATTAAATGGTTGAACTTTTTGAAGAACTGGAAAGTGTTATTTTGTTCTGGCATTCATTTTTCCTCTTCACATATTTTTCTCCTATCATAGTACAACATATTTTTTCTTTTCCACTTTGATAAACAATTCATACTGTTGCACTTTTGTATTAAACTTTGTATGTGTTATTTTGACTCAAGAGGACTCTGGTATGTTCATATCCATCATTTATAAAAGGCTATTGGATTAGAATTTAAAGTGTTACAGATTTCTGTTGCTATAGGGCAGAAGCCAAGTCATTTTAACGGTAATACATAGCAGGAAATAGACGTGTATAGTAAGAGAAGTATTAATCTCCAAATACTTACCGGGAAAGTATTTTTTCATAGAGATAATGGATGGATTGCAGAAAACTGAAACTTCCTCTCTAACAATGAGCTCTGATTTTCATATCTTTAGCAGAATTTTAATCCCTTCTTAATACCACTGGGGCATCCTTTACCATTAGATATATTTCTAAAATAAAAAGTACATTAGTCCCACTCTGGTTGTGTACATTTGTCAAGATAAATATTTTGTGTTGATCATAAGTCTGTATGATCCCTCTAAATATTTCCATGACCTGAATATATCGAGAGTCTAAGACTGTTCAATAACACCGTCCAGTTATGCACTAAGATGCTTTGTGCTTTGGCACAGTGGACTGTTAGTACAATAAATCAGTATTTATGTATGTTAGTGTAAATTTGCTTTGCAGTGTTATTTTTTATCAGAGCAGAGGTGAGTAGTAATCGGTATGTGGTTTTCTACATCAAAAGTTCATATTTTGGCAGTCTGTTCAGCATGTCTGAAGCAATTCTGAGGCGAGCAGGTTTTAGCACTGGAGCCATCAGGTCCCCAGACAAACTCTCTAAGGGCATGCAGACAAGTTTTGCACCCTCTGCTGAAGCAAGTGGTACTTTGCAAATCTGGGGAAGCTTTACTGTCTCTACTATGCTTTACTGTCTCTATTCGAAATTCTTTCAACCCCAGGGCCAGATTCCATTTTGGAAAAGCTTGGGTACGGGACTGCTTTCTAGTGGTGGAGAGGGGCAAAGGAAAAAGGTGGCGGGGGGGGGCAGAAAACCTGCAATTAAACCTCATAAAAGGCATTTCAAGTTTTTAGAATTGGAGCAAAACTGCACAAGAGATGGGAAACCACCAAATAATTAGGGATTGGGCACGTGATTTTCTGGGGAACTCTGGAGAATCAGATTGGGAACTCGGGGAGTCTGATTTGACCTCCAGACTTGCAGTTCCACCTCCCTGATGTAGAGATGTCTTTAAAGGACATCCCAGAAGGAGCTGCCCAAACTATTAGCTTGTAGGGTTTTCTTACTTGGAAGACTACTTTTGACTTGGTTTCAGATGCATTGACTACTCACTTGTGGCCCCACTTTTCACTGAGGGAATGCAGCTCTCAACTTTGAAAAGGTTCCCATTCCTATCATAGGAACTACATGGCTCTCTGAAACAGAGACTTGAGGTCTGGAAATTTGGGAGCTTTACCAGGAATTGCACCCTTGCTCCAAGAAAAACTGGTCAGCTGTGAATATATGAAAATGATCATTTTTATGGGTTTTGTTGCTTCCCAAAGGAAATGAATTGACAATGCTTTATCCCCACCTTTCACATTCCAGGACCTACATGTTCCTTTGACATTTAGTTTGAAAACAGTTGGGTGGAATTTCCTAGCAATAACAGGCATTTAGGGCTATTTGTTTAATTTTCCTTAAAAAAATCATTATGTGAATTGCCAACTGACATCATATTTAATGATATCGAAGAAATTGTTCTTGGAGTCCATGGATGGTAGACAGAGCAGTGCTCACTACTGAATAACCAAACGCTTTTCATAGGGCAAAATATTGATCTGGGGTAATTATACAGCATGCTATGGAGATTTAGACTAGCTAATTCATGAATGACCATGGACATTTCTCTGCTACACCCAATACTTCTGTTTCCAAATTGGATGCCTGTCCTAAGAATACTCAAATTTATGAGGCAAACTGTCACCAAGTGCAGCTGCTGTCTAGGATCATTGAGAACTCTTTCCGATATGATCAAGTTCTAAAAGAAATATTTGTAGAAGCAAAATGTGTTTATGAACATCATTTTTATATTTTGGTTTTGAAGGTCACATATTTAAAACTTGTGTTTCCATTTTACTTTCTTAGGCTCTAGCAAAGAAAGCAAGAGATGGAAAGTTGTTACCACAAGAATATCAAGGAGGATCTTTTAGGTATTTAAAAGATATTTTAATTACTAATATTACTAGTACCGAAAGAGATTTTTCTGCAAAATATTTATGTCCTAGTATATTGTCAAGTCTACAAGCAAAGCACTGAACTCGGATTCTCTAAACATTTTATAATTTTAAGGTGCATTCTAGTCAAGTTTAGTATTGTGCCTTTGACTCTTTTCAGATATTCCTATAGATGAGTACATTAGATTTCTTTTTCTCTTGTGGCATGAAGATTTTCTCTGCCTTAGCTTCTCCATACGGGTCCAATAATGCATTTCTAATTTCCATTTCACCCTTCCTGCTGTTTGGCAGGCATCCTGACAGACTAGTTTTTGATTTCTTGTTCAGGTTCCTTGAATCTTTCTGGCTAAAGCTTTGTTTGTAGTTCAGGTTTTTTACAATTATTTTCTAAACTTGAAAAACTGCTTTGGGTGTGTGGAAGGCAACATACAAAGCCACACAGCTAAAATGGCTATGTAAGAGTTATTTTAAGTAGGACCCTGTGTCATTTATACTGGGGTAGGGAATCACTAGCATTGGAATAAGAGATGTTCACAACTAAACTGAGTTGTATTTGTTCTTAATTTCTCTAGCTACCCTGTCATGCCAAAGACCAGTATTGTTTGTAGTTCATGCTATACTGGTGATAGTAGCCTCTGACCTGCTGTCAGAACAGACGCAGAAAGGGAGAGTTCTTCTGAGTTAGTAGGAGCATGGTTGAACTTTAACGAAAATCTTCAGTACATTGTTGTCCTTCAGTGTAGAAATGCTGTTTATTTCCTATCATTTTCCTTGCTTTCTTATTTTCTATACCAAAGATGTTTCTGAATAATCTTACCTGGAAAGAGTATTAGGTGTATGGAGAAATGGCAGCTACTTACTACAAAGGATATTTACAATAATATGCAGGCCTGTCCTACAAAAGCATTAGATGAAATAGGGGTGTCAGCTTTTTTATAGGAATTGTCATGATGATCGAATGGAATAGAAGAGTCTCCTTACCTAGCAGGGAGATGTCATCTGCAGAATATCTAGATTAAGAATTCAGATTTTCCCACTGTTGGTTCAAATATTATCTAGCAAGCAAAGTGTTTTCTATCACTTTGGATTATTCTGATAGAATTTCCCTTGGTTCATTAGAAAGCAGTTGTGCAAAACCAGGCCATAGCAATAGATTCCTATAAACATAGGAGATAGGTTTCTCAAAATGCAAATTAGCCACATAAGTGGCCTGATTGTATCCCAGAGTCTTAAATCCTGTACATTCACAGTCATTTCTAGTGATGAACGGGTTCAAAGTCAGGTCAGAAATCCGTATCAGTTGTTTTTTCCTATCCATGCTATTTTAGAATCTGCAGGAGACTGTGTGACATAATTGCTTTGTTTACTGTCCAGTATGACACCCCAAGGCCACTATCCCAATTAAGTTCTTTATGTGGAGCAGTGGCTGCTTGTCATTCAGTGACCACTGCTTCCAAAGTTGTGGTTTCTCACATGGGATTTTAACCCAGTGCCTGCCATTTCTGTGGGGAACAAGGAGCGAGAGTGAGGGTTGTGTGTCAGGGCAGTGGAATGTAGGTCATTGCAAATGAGTCAAACATGGGAGGAGCTTGAGGGCTGTGTGGCTGCTTTAATGTAGAATCTTCAGTAAAGTCGACTTCTTAAAACATCAAGAGGTCCAGCTAGTGTGCTATAAATACTCCACCTGATGGTGATACGAAAGCTATGTGAAAAGTTACATATAATTCACCTACCTCATCAAGAGGTAGAAACCAACAGTGTTTTCTGTTGTGACATTTGAACATTTTGATTAGGTATTCTAATTACTTGAATGTATATTTAGATGCAAATCTGAGCATTGGTTATGATGTTTAAGGTTGTTACTATTTTCTTCATAGACACTAGTTCTTAGTAATTTCTTACATATCTTTAAAGTGTCTTATTCATATTTATACTAGCATGTCTTTCTCCTCCCCCCACCTTCTCTTCCCCCTTTCCACAACAGCATTTCAAATCTAGGTATGTTTGGAATCAGTAGCTTCATTGCAGTCATAAACCCTCCTCAAGCCTGTATCTTAGCTGTGGGACAAGCTCGAGTAGAGCTTGGAATTGTGGTGGACCAGGATGGAAATGAGAAACTTCAGCAGCAACAGCTTATGACAGTAACACTGTCAAGTGATGGCCGAGTGGTAGATGATGAACTAGCTTCAAAATTTCTAGAAAACTTTAAAGCTAACTTGGAAAATCCTGTCCGCCTTTCCTTGTGCTAAAGTGGTCAAGATTTGGTCCTCATCTTGGCAAAATATGGATATGGAACTACATAAGGAGATAAAAGGAAAGTAAGTATAAAAGATAGGAAGATACATGTAGTGTGAGATGGACAATTAAACTGTTTATTTATTTGAATTAACTTAAAAGACTTCTAGAGATTTACATCTCTTGAATTTTATATGCTGAACTACTATTAAACATATTGAACTATAAAACTGTTTTAGAGCCAATTGCACAATCAACTCTAATATGCAGGTGCTTGTACCAGATGTGGGTATATTGGATAAGCCTGAATGGGTATATCTCTGTGAAAAGTAATAAAAGGGAACAAAACCATCCTTTCCTTCAGGGCTAAACTTCTTTCAGAGTAAGACAAAATTGCTTTTAAGTCTAGTCAGCCTAGGATGTCAGCATGCAATTAGTCTGTGTCAATGCTGCTGCTGTTTAATAGAGAAAGAGAGTGTTCCAGTTAGAACTGGGATCAGCTATGATAATCTGAGAGCTTTGCTTGGAATTCTTTTGATGGTTCTCATATCATAGGTGCAGTGGCTTCCATGATGTTACAATATTTAAGGGATGTAACAAGTATAGTGGGCTGAGACTGAATCATATAGCAAATATAAGTGGATGAAATTTGTATGATTGTTTAATAACAATTCCTTTCACCTGCTTGGAAATGCACACAGTATTAAAAGTGAGCATGAATATCAAAGTTCTTACATCTTGTGTACCTGTAGTTTTTCATTCATTCTTATTATCCTGACCTCTTGACTACCGCCATTATGCTTGTATCATTCTCTCTGACGCTATCATTATTTAGGCAAGTATATTCCATGTAAGAGTTTGAGTGTATCACTTGGTGTAACCTAATTTTCAAACACACTTTATTATGGCACTGGTTGACTTTAAAATATGAAATGTATGGTGCATGAAATGGACTTTCCTTCTTTATCTTCCCTTTGGCCACCCCTCACCTTGTCCCAACATCCTAATCTGGGGACAGCTGGGGACCTTGCCAAATTGGCCTCTGCCCAGTTTTGTAGACCCTCCTTCGCTATGGTATATCTAATTCAGAAGGGTTTATTCCATGCTGTAGACCTTTTTAGGAACCTGGAAAACTGCCATGGGGAATGGGGAAAGATCAGTTGCTTCTGCCAGCCCTGTTCTGTGTACCTAAATCTAGATCTAACCTGGTGTTCTTGGCTGAATTGTCTTCACTATTTTTCTTTCAGAGGATATTCAAACTGAGGGAAACTAGGAGGAGAATGAGACTTGACTGTCTCAGACTATGCTTGACTTCTGTGTTCACTATTCTCAGTAGTATAAGGTTACTCTTGTATATACATTTTATGCAGAGGGTTTTTTTTAAGTCCAAGAAATTGCCATATGATTTTGGATGGAAAGGGAAGCTTTATTCATGACCAGTTGGCATATATTGTGGAATACTTGATCTGTCATGCATTTTACATGAGTATTTAATATAGCTCAAAATTAGTATAAATTCTGTGTACATGTAAAACAAAACATTTGACATGGTAGTTGTTCCTTCCAAATATAATTTGTCATGTGTGACAAATGCACATGTTTTTCCTTGTGCACGATACTAGAGATCTATAAGAATTTTACTCCTATTTGTAAAACCATACAAACATATCTGGAACGTCTACACAGGAATTCAGTAGCCGTAAAGAATTCATAAATTTTGTGTTCATGTTTGAAAGTGTGCACTTTCACAAATATGCAGCCTATCAATATAAGGAGGAAGCCATATGTTCATGATCTAGCATATGTAGAAGAAATGTGCATTTTTGATCAGGCACATTTTCCCTAATCAGGTAGAAAAGATACTCGTCTGTATTCATCTCTCTCTAGTGCTCAGGATAGGCTAAACATGCACATGGTAGGCATGTCTTGAGGGGAGCCTGCTGTAGCCGGGGGTCCCCTCTGACTCACTCTGTTTCTATGTTATAAAAGAATATATACATCACATGCAACAAGCAGCATATGGAATTCATAAAGTTTCATACATAGAAGTGAGAATTAAGTATATGTAGTTCTAGTAGCAAAAGTCAACATAAATTGCAATCCTCTTCCAACTGAACTCAGCATTACTTGATTTTCAAGAGACATAAGATTGTTCTTCTAGTATATGCTATAATTCTAAAAATCCACACAAAACAACAATAATTAATGATAGACTGTCTACAGCCCCCCCCCCAGTTTACACGCTCAGATTCTAATTACAGTGACTTTATCTCGGCTGTCTAACTAGATTACAGTAAGAGTTTTCACTTTATCTTTGTGCAGTCAACATATATACTAGGCAAAAGTAGATTCTTCCTGTCAAGGTGTCCAAATCAGTGATATTTCCACGTGCCCAACCAAGTTACAATCGCATAAGAAGATTGCGAAGTCTTGGACATGTAAAATCACTATCATTAATTCAGCAATAACTATGGATATATATTTTATATATCCATATTTCACTTCTCTGTATTGATGCATTTCCAGAAATCTAGGAAATGTGAAGCATCAGGTTAGTGTTCTAATGTAACCATTTAGATCCCAGGCATATAGATGGTGGATTTAACAGTGTAAAATGTTATTTAACCAAGCTTCTTGCATAGCTATACAACAGAAAGAAAAATGATCAGCACAAGGTTGCCCAACTAATTGTAACCTCACCAACACACACAGGACTTTGAGGCTTTATTATAGACTACTCTAGGTAGAGTCATGACAGAATTCCAGTGTTAGCCCTCCATCTGGATAATATTGAATATTTCTGAAATGAGTGAGTTCTGCATTCCTAAACTGTTGTTTGAAACTAGCTTGATCTGGAGTCAAAAGGACAGTTTCTTAATGAGTGATTAGGATAAGATTTTAAATTACAAATGAGTACAAAACTTGTATACAGGGCAAAATTACCCATTTCCAAACCAAGAATACACACACACTATCTACTGCACTTAGCATTTTGAGAAACATATTTTAATTTGCACTGATCATTTTACTGGTAAATTGCATGGTATCATAAACAGAAATTTGTATAAACCCATGTATTTTGTAGTTCCGTTAACACTGGAATAGAAGTAGAATTCATGTTTGAGACTCATGATTATTTACCCTCTCCCACCCATTCTCTGTGGAAAAAAAACCTTTTGATCTGGATTTTTGCAGATAAAGGGAGCTACTTGGGCACTTAGAACTCCTGCTCACAGAGAACAGGAGTTGAGTGGAGAATTTAGGAAAATTTTCTGCAACTTGGACTGCAAAGAGAACCATCCAAAAAAGTACAAGGACTGCCTGGTTGTAGGATTCAGTCTTTCCTAGAAAGCACATAAGTAAAGATATATAGAGTTTTATGTCACAAGGATTTGCTGGGTGGAGTTTTCCATGCCATTAAGTTGTAAATGAATAAACTAAGTGAAGACCCTAACAAGCTAAAAAAGCAAAGTTTGCTCATTTTGTTTGGCTTGAGTTCAGAACAAACGCTTTCTGATTGAAAATATTAAGATATGAAAGATTACAAAAATGCTTTCATGGCTGAATGTGTAACAGAATAATTCAAATAAAATGAGCTCTAAATTAATGGCTGTTTCATCTGTTATGGGTCTATTGGAGAAAGAGGAACAACTGGTGGATATTGGGATGTGGTAAAAGGTGGCTTCAAACAGGCATTCTGAAGGGTAAATAGGAACTGCATGCCTACATATGTGTCTCATACTTTATGTGATGTTGGAGAGGCATGAAAATTAAATACCCTGACTTGCACAAACACAAGTGCTTTCCAGTAAGACACACCTACAATTAGATGCGACCCTTTGTCTTTGTTTTTGTTCTACATAAAATCAGCTCAAGTGTATGCTTATGAGAAACGTAGAGGTAACAGAGCAGCAGAGATCAGTATTATGAGACAATACATTGGATGGAAATAAACTGAATACAGTTTATTTCCAAAAAAACTATGCTTTCTGTTGCTACAACTTGTTTTCTTTATACCTAAAGACGGGTTACAGAACAAGCCAGGAAATATTTTGTTCTAGAACTGATAAGGCCTGGTGCACACACACAGAATGAGATTATTTATTTTATCTAAGGTTTTTATTTAAGGTTTTTGGAAATAAGATAATGAAATGGAAGAATCTGGAGGTGCTAGAACTCATTATTTTATGGCTCAGAAATCACATTTTATTAACCATTTCCTGCAGAAATAATATGTATTCAGAGAATTAGTTTTGCATTGAATGAGAACTTTTCACCCTGTTGTGCCAGTTGTTTTATTACAAGATGCTGGGTAAAAATAAGATACATAAAAAGTGGCACTTCCCAATTACAATCTGAACTGTTCTCCACTTGGGTTCATCTGGGGATCTATCCTCAGAAAGACAGTCCTTCAAAGAGTCTGAAAAGTTATGTAGCAATGGACAAGTTGCTATATTTTGGTTTCATTTACTGTACAGGTTTATTGTTATTATAAAAGATGGATGTGAACTGCAGGAAAAAACAGATTTCCAGTACAATAGGCTTATTCAGGAAATACCACTGCCTAGATAAGGTTAAAAGCTTTTGGAAGAGAAACTGAAGAAAATGTGCATTTCATTGCTAAAAGCAATTTTTGAAATTTCTGTGTTTTGCTAATGCCAGTTCCATTTTGAATAACAATATATATTTAATTTACCATCATCTTGGTTGTAAATAGAGTTTAGAAAAGGTATACACCACATACAACTTGCTAACGTGATAGTGTAGCAACTAGTCCAATATATTCCACCCTGCAGATAGTTTAACTCTGCTAGTTGAACAGTTGGTGTTTTAACCAATTAAATGTGTATGCTACAATGGCTCATTGAAGTTACTGTTTTGAAGAATTTAAAGCAGCAGAATCATCATTCCATGAAAGTATGGCTTATTAAATAGCTACATTATGCTACATCTTTCACTTCTCCCCTCATCCAATTTTGCAAGATGGAATCTTCCCAGGTGCCTGCCCCTATAAAGGAGGTGGTGGTCAGGCCGGTCCTAAAGAAGGCATCCCTGGATCCAGATAGGTGGCCAACATCCCGTTTTTGAGCAAGGTGTTGGAGTGGGTGGTGGCAGGACAAGTCCAAGCTCTCTTGGATGAGACTGATTATCTGGACCCATTTCAGTCCGGCTTCAGACCCGGGTATGGTACTGAATCTGCCTTGGTCGCCCTGTATGATGTCCTGTGCAGGGAGAGAGACAGGGAGAGTGCATCCCTGTTGGTTCTCCTGGACCTCTCAGCGGCTTTCGATACCATCGACCATAGTATCCTTGGCAGTGCTTCCGCTCCTACCTCGACGGCCGATTCCAGAAGGTGGTGCTGGGGGACTTTAACTCTGCACCATGGCAGCTATGCCATGGAGTACCGCAGGGGTCTATTCTGTCCCCCTTGCTATTCAACATCTACATGAAACCGCTGGGAGAGGCCATCCAGAGGTGTCGGCTGCGGAATCATCAATACGCTGATGATACTCTACCTCTCTTTTTCAACCAATCCAGGTGAGGCAGTGGCTGTACTGAACCGGTGCCTGGCCGAGGTAATGGGCTGGATGAGGGCCTATAAACTGAAGCTCAATCCAGACAAGATGGAGGTCCTGCTGGTGGGTGGTTCAAACTCCTGGGTAGGTGACTTGGATCTTGTCCTGAATGGGGTTGCACTCCCTCTAAAGGACAGGGTCCGCAGCTTGGGAGTGCTCCTCGACCCAGAGCTGACTTTGGAAGCTCAAGTGTCGGTGGTGGCGAGGAGCGCTTTCCATCAGCTTTGGCTAATCCATCAGCTGCATCCCTACCTGGAGGATGACTGCCTAGCGACAGTGATGCATGCATTGGTTACTGCCCGGTTGGATTTCTGTAATGCGCTCTACATGGGACTGCCCTTGAAGACAGTTTGGATACTTCAGATGGTGCAAAATAGAACAGCCAGGTTGCTGACGGGGACTGGGCTTTATTCTCCTATAACCCCAGTCCTCTACCAGCTTCACTGGCTTCCCATCGAAGTCCAGGCTCAATTCAAGGTGTTGGTAATCACCTATAAAGCCCTTAACGGCTTGGGACCTGGATACCTAAAGGAACACCTGCATCCATATTTGCCCTCCTGCACCTTGAGATCCTGAGGCTATATAGCAAGGGGACAGCATATAAAAACTTTAAATAAATATTAAGAAACACATGCATAAAGATTTATTTTCTAAAAATAATCAGCAAATTCAAGATTCATTTTCCATTGTGGAATATGCATGCACAAGCCTCACCTCAGGTTTCAATTGTGTGTGGCTTGCTCCATTTGTCTGTGGTTAGTATTAGAGGAAATGTAGAATACAGACTCTCTTTTAATCAAAACCAGTGGCAACAATGAATACCAATGGCTTTTATTGGCCCTTTATGGCACGAAGTTCCTCAAGATTACCATGTTCCAAATTTCCATATTTGTTTGCAAGCTGAATGGGTTCAGTCATGGGCCATGGAAATAAGGTTTTTTTAAAAGTTTTTTAAAAAGTTTTTTAAAAGTTATTGAGCTTGCTTCAATGAGTGGTAACCAGAAAAGACCAAAGCCAAACCAATAGTCAAACAGATGTGAAAGATTTATTCTACGACAATAGATGAAACATGTAGACTTGGAAATAACAAGGAGAAAATACATGAATAATATTATATAATTGAATGATGTAAGTAGAAAAGTGCAATATGGACATGTGTAATGATTGGCAAAGACGTATTAAGAACTTGCAATGGGGATAGAAAGATAGAACCAATTTACACAAAAAAAACTGCCAAGCAGCTCCTAATAAAGCATGTGCCTTATTCAGCATGATACATTGAGCAGTCCAAACAAGTTAAAGCTTTTTAAATTCCTAGCTATGTAGCAGCTTAGGAAAATATACATACCCAAGCCAGTCAAGTTCTTGTGGGTTAATTTTATGAAATTTATTTGATTTTGATATCCTCCA
The DNA here is from genome assembly GCF_004798865.1 of Varanus komodoensis. Taxonomy (NCBI): domain Eukaryota; kingdom Metazoa; phylum Chordata; class Lepidosauria; order Squamata; family Varanidae; genus Varanus; species Varanus komodoensis. Next base: position 3,792,000 of record NW_025335761.1, read on the forward strand.
ACAGGCAAAACTCTTTGGACAATTCTGACAATTCATAAAATACAGTATAAAATACAAACAATGCAAACATACAGTTTCATTGCAGAAAGTTCAAAGCTGTATTTAAACAACATAACATAAGAGAGATTTATTCAGTTAGAACTGTTATATCAGCTAACATATTATCCCCATGTGCTATTTAGAGTGGTTGGAGTGCCTTGGCATTGAGGGCAGCATGTGTTTGTTTACTTGTTTGTTTATTTATTCATTTTCTATATCCTTCCCTCAGAACATTGCTCTTGGAATGGTTTACAGATAGCTAAAATTAAAATAACATTTAGTACCCGAAGAATAGTGGACTTGGTGTCAGGGAGATCTCAGTGGGGAGCTTGTTCCATAATTGGGTGGCTGCCACTAAAAAGCTCTGCCTTGTTGCCACCAAGCAAGTCTCCCTTGAAGTTGGCAGGCAGAGAAACGTCTCAGATGTTGAGCGTGGTGTCCAGGAAGACTGCAGTTGGGAGAGGCATTCCATCAAGTGGAAGTTGAGGGGGATTAATGCAGGAGATAGTGTAAATGAACCAGAAAGAGCTGGATGGAAAATTCATTGAGATGCAGTTAGGGAGGTTGGGGGAGTTTTGAAACTAAAATGTGGAAGGTTGAATCTCACGAGGGAATGATCAAAACATATGTGGATAAAACTACAAATGCTGGATCTATTCATGAGCTAAGCATCCAACCGTAAAATCTGGCTCAGAAAAAGAAAGTGGCAGCTTCAAAAATGAAGGAGGGACACTTCAAGGCAAGAAACCCATTTTTCTGAAAACAAAAAGACAAGCTGCAATGTAAAACATAGAACAATTAAACATCTGATTTGGATCCAAGCAATGAAATGAAGCTAGTCCCAGACCGTGATGCGGTCACGTTTTCATACATTGAAACCCATGGATTTTCCTGTTTTTTGAGTTGTCCTTTTTTTCTCATTAAAAAGAAAGTTCTGCATGGATGAATTACTGAAGAAACTTAGAGGATGTCATGATGGGGAAGTTTGTCCCAGTCCTTACGGTTCACAGTGACATTCCAGGCTCCTGAGCTGCTAGCAATTGGAAATAAGCCTTTGTAACTTATGTAACTTTGTAACTTTGTAACTTGGTTTATCCCATGATTTCACTGATAATTTGTAAATACAACCTTCTGTTTATGCATCCAGGAGATGAGAAACTCCTAACCTCAAGAAAGAAAAGATTACTTGTGAGCCAGTCATTTCACTTCCTAGCACCCTTTAAGTTCCCAAATACTCTTGAAGCCTCCAAAGGTCACATAAAAATAAACAAGAAAAAGACAAAAATCATATAGAAGGTTTTAACAGAACAAGAAAAGGAACATATTTTTTTAAAATTCAGGATGTGAAATAACCTCTAATCCAGTTAAATACTTGCAAATATATCTGAGGACACAATAATCCGTTATTTCAAGATAATTCTAAAACAACCTGAATAAAGATCCAAAAGGATTTACAGAGATGGTCTAAATTAAAAGCTTCATGGTTGGGAAGAATTTCCATCATAAAAATGAACATATTGCCAAAGGTTTTTTTTTTTTTTTTAAATTTCAGATGTTACCAATTTCATATGCGGGAGGGGGAACTAACAAGATTGGCAAAGACAACTGAATGCTTTATCTGGAATGGAAAAAAGCCAAGGATTAGATTCAAAGTTTTACAGGATGAAAGAAAGAAAGACGGTCTCGCAGTACCGAACATTAAATTACATTATTATGCAATTGGCCTAGTCTGGTTTGCAAATTGGTTATTTGATTTTAATGAAAGATTAGTGAAATCGGAGATAGCAGATCTTGAAGAAGGAATACATAATTCTGGACTAAAGCAACTTTTTTAAAAGTTCTTATCCTAATAACGGTCATGTATTCAGGGATGGCCTAATAAAAATTTGATAACCTGTAAGAAGAAGAATTAGCCTTCCAATCTCCTTTAATTTCTCCTATAGAAGCATAATATAGAAAACATTTGAGGAAAAATAGTGATCTTATTCTCCCTAGTGAGAAAGCTAGGGAGTTCCAGAAAAACATCTACTTCTGCTTCATTGACAATGCTAAAGCCTTTGATTGTGCGGATCACAACAAATTGTGGCAAGTTCTTAAAGAGATGGGAATACCAGACCATCTTATCTGTCTCTTGAGAAACCTATATGTGGGTCAAGAAACAACAGTGAAAACTGGACATGGAACCACTGATTGGTTCAAAATTGAGAAAGGAGTTCGGCAAGGCTGTATACTGTCGCCCTGCCTATTTAACTTATATGCAGAGCACTTCGTGAGAAAGGCGGGGTTAGGTGAATCACAGGTTGGAATTAAGATTGCCGGGAGAAATAACAACCTCAGATATGCAGATGATACCACTCTAATGGCAGAAAGTGAAGAATTAAAAAGCCTCTTGATGCAGGTGAAGGAGGAGAGTGCAAAAGTTGGCTTGAAACTCAACATTGAGAAAACTAAGATCATGGCATCCGGTTCTATCACTTCCTGGCAAATAGATGGGGAAGAAATGGGGGTAGTGACAGTTCTTTGTCGTGGCCTCTGTGCATCACACATATGGGTGCTGCGCCTGTGCAGTGCCTGTAGCCGGGAAGATTTAAAAGCTTAATGGTTTTGGCAGGAACTCCGCACTCCTCTCCCCCACAGTATAAGAAGGCGGAGTGCCCACCATTTCCTCAGTCTTCTTGCTATTGCCATTCGCTGGGCCTCAAGCCTTTCGTCTCTCCGTTCGTAGCTATATTGTGTACTCCATTGTTTCTCTTAGCCTTTTTGTTAAAATTATAAAAGTTATTATCCCTCTCCAAGTTTTTGTTAAAATTATAAAAGTTATTATCCCTCTCCAAGTTTTCTTCACATTCCCCTTTTTCCCTTTTTTTCCTGTTAACCCCCCCCCCCCCCCCAAAAAAGTTTTTCTCACATTTCTCAGCTTCGCTATCTTCTTCTTTTTCATTCTTGATGGCTCAGCGTGAGGCTTTCCACAAGTGTTCTCACTGCAGGGCCAAGATGTCCCCCCCACTGATCTGCATGACCTGTGCCTTCTTCGAGAAGGGCACAGGACTGATAAATGCAGCCATTGCCAGGCCTTTACCAAGCAGGCATGGAAAAACCGGGAGAACCGCCTGCGCAAACTCCTATGGAACCAGGCCCTGCTTCAGTCTCACCAGCTGGCGGGCCAATCCACTGCACAGCCCTCCTCTTTGGCTGCCCCTTCGCCCTGCCCATCGGCTGATGGTGCTACTCTGCCGGAGGGCAAACACTCCTTTAAATCTCCTCACAAACAAAAGGAGAAGGGGAAGCACAGTGGATCAGACAAGTCCTCGGGCCATAAGAAGCCTAAGAAGGACAAGGCAGGCAAGACTGCTCATAAAACCAAGAAAGCCTATCAACCCCGACACCGTGATTCGGATTTGTCTGCTCCATCGGTCCTGATGGCTGCTTTGGTACTGACACCAACTGGACTGGCTCTCCAACTGGCGATGCAGGTGACCTCGCCAGGGTCCCCGCAACGGGTCGTTCCTTCTGTCCTGTCCTCTCCAGAACACCAGGAGGTAGCTATGTTGTTATTGATTTCTGATGTAGAGATCCGGGATTCTCCACAGATGGCTCCTCCAATGGCATGCTCACCTACACTGCAGCTGTTGCCTGAGGCTTCCCCAAGGGCCCCAGCTCAGCAGATGTGATACCAGCAGCGTGCCTCTATCTGTCTCTCTGGAGAATGGGTGCAAGCGCCTCATGGATCTGCTCATCGTGAACCATGGGGATGACTATGCACTGTATGGGTACTATCCATTGGTACGCCACCGTACTCTGTCTGTGATCTCGAGGGACGTTCCATCGACATCCGGTGCAGCTCAGTGCAGGTGCCCTTCTTCGCCAGCTCACTCCTCCAGTCCATTATGATTCTGAGTCAGAGGACTCGGATGTAGCGTCCACTTCACCAGACGCGGTGATCACCACTCAAGGTCCCAGCTCACCTGAGGAGTCATATTTGACGTTTGGGGAACTGATGGCGAGATTGGCGAGGTCACTGGAGATCAAAGCCCAGCACTGCTTGGATCCCAGTACCAACTAGTTCTACAACATTGTCAAAAGTGAACAATTCACCGCCATCATTTTGCCGCTCATCACCACGCTTCGTCATGCGATGATGGAACCGTGGAACTTCCCCAGTCAGCCACAGCCGACTTCATGATGTTACAAATACATGCATCGAGTTCAAGAACAGGATATCCCATTTCTCCTGCATCTTCCGAGACTGAACTCGATCGTTGTGGAGTCATCCCGGGGTCACAAGTTGAGAGAACACACCACTCCTCGTGGCAAAGAAGGGTGGAAAATCGACATGAAGGCCCGCCGTATTTACAACGCCACAGGTCTTGGCCTCCGGATTTCCAATTACGAGGCGACACTGGCTTGTTACCAGTATTTTCTCACGCGAAAATTGAAGAATATCACAGCGTTGCTTCCAGAGCAGCAGAGAGACCTGGCCTGTATTTTCACCAAAGAGGAAATGCAGGTGGTGATCCAACAACTTTCCACGGCGAGACATCATGTTGAGTGCAATTCGAGGGCCCTTGTTGGTGCTGTAGCCCTCTGTTACCATGCCTGGCTCCGGAACTGCAACTTTCCAGATGATACAAAGTGTCACATTGAGAAGATGCCCTTCGACAGCTTGGGGCTGTTCAATGCTAGGATGGACCACAAGATGAAGACGATTCACTAATCACATGTGACAGCTCGTCGGATGGAAGTCCCCAGCCAGTCTCGACATAAGTGGTCTTGGTTCCGTCCTTCATACCGGTATCAACCATATATGCAATTCTCTGGCCAGCAGCAGTTTCAGCCTCGTCAGCAGTGCCAAAAACAACCACCACAGCACTTTCAACAGAGCCGTCACCACCCGGATTCAGATAAGCACCAGCGTTGATGGGCTGAGCGAACCTTTTCTCCTCTCCTGAACCCACCCTCCCCTCTTCCTTTTGGGAATCAACTGCGAAGTCAACTCCCCATTTGGGAGTCCATAACATCTGATTAGTGGGTTCTATCCATCCTGGAGCACAGTTATAGAATCGAGTTCGATACCCTACCCCCATTGGGAGCGATTCAATATATGTCTCCTTCATCGGTTCTCAAAGACATAGTTAAGCAGCTTCTTCGTAAAGGAGCGATCCGACAACTCTCACGCTCTGAGGGATTACACGATTTCTACTCGATATATTTAACGGTTCCTAAACGGTGGTCTTCGTCCGATATTGGATATTGTGGCATTAACAAATTCATCAAAACTAAGAAATTTCAGATGACCACCCTTCAAAACATCCTTCTGTTGCTCAGGAGAAAGGATTGGTTCGCTTCTCTGGACTTAAAGGATGCTTATTTCCATATCAGCATCCACCTGTTTCACAGGCGTCTTCTTCATTGTTTGAACACAATGTTTTACCATTTGGACTGGCTACTGCTCCATGGGTCTTTACTAAATGCATGGCCCCGGAGTGTGCGCACTTCCGGCTCCAGGGAATTCAAATGTACCCTTACCTGAATGACTGGTTGATTGTCTCCTCGTCTAGAGAATGCCTTCAATTGTTGCTTCGAACTACATGTACCCTCTTAGATGATTTGGGACTGTGTATTAATCACAAAAAATAGTGCCTTGTTCTTCACAGATCATCGATTTCATTTCTCGACTCTACAATCACGAGAGCCTTCCTTCCTCAAGGACGACAAGATAATCTTCATCCATTCGACGAATCCACATGGACAGAACTGTTCCAGCACTATCGGTACAGAAGCTCTTCGGACACATGGCTTCCACGGTCTCTGTGGTCCCGCATGCCAGATTACGGATGAGGCCCCTCCAACTTTGGTTCAATGGCCTCTTCCAGCCTCAACAAGACTCACCTCACTGACTCCTTTGTCTCCTGGCCTCCGTTCTCCAGACCCTATCATGGTGGACTATACAAAACTATCTGTCTGTTGGAACTCCGTTCCATCTGCCTCATCCAGCACTGACTTTGTTCACCGATGCCTCCCTCACCGGTTGGGGAGTTCTGTGTGCCAGCCTTCGCACACAAGGCACCTGGGACCATCATGAGGCTGCCAATCACATCAATTATCTAGAGCCATTATGTACTGTATTCTATATAAACAAACAGGGCAGAACAAAGTCTGCCTCCCTAGCTCATCTAGCCTTTATGAAACTGTGGGACTGGTGCATTCCGAGGGAAATCACCCTCCTTGCCATTCACCTAGTCAGTACCGACAACGAGGAGGTGGACACCCTCAGCAGATATCAACAACCCATGAATGGCAGTTAGATCGTCAGGTCTGCCATCACCTTTTTCAGACCTGGGGCCCTCTGGACATAGACCTGTGTGCCACTCAAGCGAATATGGTATGCAAGACCATTCTCCCGAGCGGGCATCGGCCTGGATTTGAGAGGGGATGCTCTAATGATCCTGTGGACAAACACATTCTTTTATGCGTTCCCTCCAATACCACTCATGAAAACTCTCACCAAGATCACCTTTGATGAGGCTCAGGGAATTCTTGTCACTCCCTGGTGGCCCCGTCAGCCATGGTTTCCTACTGTTCTCCGCCTGCCCGGCAACACCTTTCAGTGACTACCTCTCATACCTCATCTAATAACTCAGCAAAACAGAGTGGTACACCACCTGGACCTTCATTCGCTCAATCTAACAGCCTGGTTCATTCAATAAGTCACACTACTCCATCGGTACTGACAGCTCCCATGGTCCTGACACCGGTCCAGCGGTGTCTGGACGCTACTGCTTGTCTTTCCTCGGTACCAACAAATGCTCTGTCGGATTCGAGCACTCTGCATCCTGATATTCAATTCATTCTCCAGTCTGCTCTAAGACCTACAACTCGCCGCTTGTATGCGGCTAAATGGAAATGCTTCACATCTTTTGCTGAAACCAATCACTTTATTGCTCATTCAGCTCCCATTGAAAAATATTCTTCAATTTCTTTTGGCATTACACCAGACTGGACTGAAACCTTCATCCATCAAAGTTTACTTTGCAGCAGTCTTTCACTACCGTGGCCAGGTGGCAGGCTCATCAGTATTCTCTAACGTCCTCATTCGTTGATTCCTTAGCGGATTACAGAACCTTCAGCCACTGATTAGATCAATTGTTCCGACGTGGCGCCTTTCTGTGGTTCTGCAAGCACTCACTAAATGTCCTTTCAAGCCCTTGCCAACTACTGATCTACGTCTTTTGTCTTGGAAGACTGCTTTTCTCATTGTTATCACATCAGCCAGAAGGGCCAGTGAACTCTGTGCACTATGTATAGACCCTTCTTATCTCAATTTCCAGAAGGAGAAGGTTGTTCTGCATACAGACCCGGCATTCCTACCGAAAGTCTTGTCACCCTTTCATGTCAATCAGGATATTATCTTACCAGCCTTTTTTCCTACTCCATCTACACCTATAGAGTGCTCGCTACACTCTCTTGACGTTTGTCACTGCCTCACCTTCTCGTACAGAACTTTTTCACAATACCAGGCGTCTTTTCATCAAGTATTCAGAACATGGCAAAGAGTCTCCTATCAGATCCCAAAGACTCTCGAAGTGGATTGTGCAGACCATTGAGCTGACCTATCAACTTTCTAAATCCATTCCGCAAGGGCTGTTGCGGCTTCTTCTGCCTTTTCTGCTGGTATTCTGCTCCATGACATTTGCAAGGCTGCCACTTGGACTACTCCTTGCACTTTTGCCAGACATTACTGCTTTGATGTTCATGCCAGACAGGATTGCTCCTTTGGTCGTGCAGTCCTTTCTTCTGTTCTTCAGTGATGACACTGCCCTACCTCCAGGTCTAGTAGACTTGCTATATGTGTGATGCACGGAGGCCACAACGAAGAAAGGCATGTTGCTCACCTGTAACTGTTGTTCTTCGAGTGGCCAACTGTGCATTCACATGACCCACCTGCCAGTCCCACTTGGTGTCGGTGACTGGGCTTCTACGGTACCGTGTTTCGCTTGGTGGCAGATCCGTAGAAGGGTATCTTCATACACACACACACACACACCTGTATATGTTTGCCTTAGTGTTTCTACATGTGCTCTGTAATATTTTACGCTCCCACTTGGGGGTGAACGGTCGGTTTTCAGTAGACTAAGGAAATGGCGGGCGCTCCACCTTCTTATACTGTGTGGGCGGGAGGAGTGCGGAGTTCCTGCCAAAACTGTTAAGCTTTTAAATCTTCCTGGCTACAGGCACTGCGCAGGTGCAGCACCCATATGTGTGAATGCACAGATGGCCACTCGAAGAACAACAGTTACAGGTGAGCAACCTGCCTATTTTATTTTCCTGGGCTCCAAGATCACTGCAGTCCCCAGCTCAGGCTACAGCAAGCCAGGTTCCAGCTGAACATCAGGAAGAACCTCTGACTGTTAGAGCAGTATGACAATGGAACCAATGACCTAAGGAGGCTGTGGGCTCTCCCACACTATAGGCATTCACAATGCAACTGGACAGCCATCTGTGAGGGATGGTTTAACTGGGAGTCCTGCACTTAGCAAGGGGTGAGGGTTAGGCTTAGGGTCTATAGGCCTATAGTCTAATTGTTAGGTCTATTCCCCTAAAGCAGCCTTCCCCAGTTGGGGAAGTCCCAGACATTTAGATGACTACAGGTTTAGAAAGCTAAACTAGTTAAATGCCTACCGCCATTACACATACTGGAGTGATCCAATCCCAGCATTGTTAGGCCTAGCAATGGAGCACAAGGGGAGTGATGGGGTGTTTCTTCCACACAGCATCTGTTCCTGTGGGTTTCTGTCCCTGCTCCTAAAATAAGCTTCCTGAATAATGGTAACAGAAGTTTTCCACCACCATCATCACTGGGAGCACTGTCACCACCGTGACCGTTATCACCACAATCCCTTCCTTCCACTTAGGGAGTCCTTGGACTAGTCAATAGTGGAATATAAGTTGAATAAATAATTATTTTCAAACACAAGGAAGAGACTGCATATGCTTACTATATTGGTTACAATCCAGTCAACACTCTTCTCTATGCCCCATTTATTTTATTAGTCAGCATCTAAATTTAAGCCATTCATATATGCTGTCAGGGTCATATTTTGGCCATGTTTTCCTTTTTATTGTCCTCTCTTTGAAAGGTATATAGGGAGCTGTCCTTTATTTGGAACTGTTTTTTGTTTGAAGGTTGTCTTGTCCAAGTCCAGTTTAAAGAAAAAGAATCAGAAGAACTGTTGCCATCAAAAGTTAGTATCTGGGTGGCAAATGGAACAGCCACATTATGGTATGTTTCTATGTAATCATAATGTTCATTTCTGAGTTTGTACTTTCCCATATAAAGTAGCATATGCAAATCAGTGTCCTCTTTTGTGGGTTTTATACTTTGTTTCCCCAATCTTTTTTTCTAATTCTAAAATGTTGCTCTTTCTGAAATCAAAGACCAAGAAGTACATTTGTAGACGGCAGACTGTTCACATGTAAATGTAATGTCTGCTGGAAAGTGGAAGTCCTTTCTTTAAAGTGCACAGTTGCTATTGTGCTAGATGTGCCTTTCTCATAATAGAAGGTGAAGCCATTCAAATTGCTTTGCTCTCAACTAATGAAAATCCTGCAAGCCAAAAGGAAAACACATGGTCTATGTGCTAGGGGAAAACATAATGATGCAATTGGCTCTCAGATTAATTTTATAATAGCTTGAGCACTGAAACTGGTTTCCACAAAGTGGATTTTAGATGTGTTTAATCTGTGCTTCATATTGACACAATCCTATGAATATTTTGATAGAACAAAACTTACAACTTCCACCATGCCCTAGCCAGCCCTTATGCTTGGGCATGCTGGGAGTTGTAGGTCTTTTTTCTGTTTAAAATGCAAATGATTGTCCCATAAATTTATTCAGTTCCGCTACCGATGGTTTTGTCTGTAGGTTCTAGGATTTAAAAACATCATTCAGAGAAATGCGGAGCAAAAAAAGTGTTGCACAATAATTTGAGACAGGAACTAGAAAAAACAACCAACAGTTTTTTGACACCTTAAAGACCTAATATATGTAGTCTTTTACATACCTCAAGACCTCTCCTTGTTTTTGCTGCAATAGACAAGCACAGCTATATCCTGGAAACAGCTAGAAAGAATTGCAAGTAATTAAATATAGATTCTGAAGTATAATTTTATGCAGGCACATTCCAATTGCTACTACAGGCTCATGGCAGGGATGTCTGCTTACTATAAGAATGAGTCATCCAGACAGATGGTTATATTAAGCTCTTGTTTTTCTTAACCGGAAAAAAGAAATAGGGCTGTTGGAGTATCTAGACATGAGGCACTGAATGAGTTCTAGTCTCTGAATAAACTGATCAAGCCAAATAGACATCTGAATCGTTTTCAGCTCTGGGTTTCATGTTAGCATAAGCTTCTTGCATAAAGCTTGTGAAAAGTCTGAAATGCGGATGAACAATTTTGTGCTGTAAAACAGAAGGAGCTCTTTCACTGAAGTAGTTTGCGGCAGTCATAGAACATTTGTCTGCAGTCCTTATGTGGCTTACTGAAAAAGCAAGAACTCCACGAATGGCGGTGGTGGTGACGGCTGCTGCTGCTGCTAATGCAACTTCTTAAGGGCTTACGGCAAGAACAGGATTGTGCACAATGTGATGACACCTCTGGCCAGAAAGCCATGTTTGGCAATGCATCTAGATCTATAATTCATTCCTTCTTAAACATATTAGTGAATTGCATGTTTGACACACCCTATGCTATTGCGTAGACAACTGGGCAATGACATACAAAATGGAGTTATGAGCTGCAACTCAAAGTAGCCTACCTTAAAATGGGAAATGTGGACATATGAATATGTGGTGCACAATGCTTTTCTAATGTTGCCTTATATCAAGGGTGTTGAGTATCTTTTGGCCCAAGAGCTGAATTCCATTTCAGAGAAGCCCATGAAGGGCGCATTTCAGTCATTGGCAGACTGGGGAGGGAAGGGAGTAGTTCCCCTATACTCACTAGTCAGACTTCATCTAGAATATTGTGTCCAGTTCTGCACACCAAGGTTTAAGAAAGAATTAGAAAGGGTCTAGAGGAAAGCAACAAAAGAGATCCAGGGTTTGAAAACACTGCCCTGTGAGGACATACTGAAAGAACTGGGCATGTTCAGCCTTGAGAAGAGAAGACTGAGGGGTGACATGATATCTCTCTATAAGTCTCTTAAAGGCTTTCACAAAGAGGAAGGTCAAGATCTCTTCTTGCTGATTCCAGAGTGCGACACAGAATAATCAAGTCAAGCTGTGACAACCCAGATATCAGTAAAAGCTGATATCTGCCTAGATATCAGTAAAAGCTTCTGCACACTCAGAGAAATACAACAGTAGAACCAGCTGCCTAGAGAGATGGTGGGCTCTCCCACACTAGAGACATTCAAAAAGAAACTGGACAGCCATCTGAGTGGGATGGTGTAAATTGGTGGCCTGCAACAACAGAGGGTTGGATCCGATGGCCTTTATGGCCCCTTCCAACTCTACTAGTCTATGAGTTTATGAGACTATAAACATGGTCCACAGTTGTTTGGACTTTGTATGTTAGCAACAGAACTTGGCGATCAGGGTTGTTCTTTTTGCAGGTTGTAAGATGCTATCAAAAAGAGCCCCCTGTCAGTAGTCTTGGAGTTGCATTCAGCACCAGTTGCACTTTCAGATCAGGTCCAGATTTAGCCAATCCTAGACTTCATGATACTCCTGTTTTAAGTTACCATTATAGGAACAATGATGGCCAAGCTTCCATGGTCAAGGAACAGCCATATCCAGGAATGGCCATAGCTGGTGTACTAGTCAAGCCTGGTAAAAGGCCACTGACTAACAATGATGGATGTAGGAGCACCACCAAACCTTGCCTTTGTTCCTTCAGAGGGAGTGCAATTCCATCCAGGACAGGCAATTAACCTATTTCTAAGACCTTTGAAAAACCTTCCCAGAGTGCTTCTGTCTTGCCTAGATTCTAACTCAGTGTATTGGCTTTCATCCAGCCCCTCACTGTGTCCAACCACCCATCTAGAACCTGCATAGCCACACTTCACCTGAATGCCGTGGAAAAACAGAGCTAGGGGTCATCCACCTATTGGCATTATCTCAATCCAGAAATGATCCATAACACAAGGTTAGGTAAAGCACTGAGCATGTCACTTGGATCTACCATAATTGTAGCATCTCAATGGCTTTGTGATCCCGCTTATGATCAGTTCTCTGCTTATTCATGAGATAAGTTAGAATATGGTTGTATACATTGAATTGAATGGGACTTACTTCTGGATAACTGGTACAGGGTTGCACCCAGTGCAAGCACTGAATTCTCCCTGTACAGAAGGTGCCAAGCCATTGCCACAAAAGGCCAAGGATTTGGTCAACAGGTATTTGCTTCATGTATTTAGACATCACCCTTCTGCCTAAGGGGCATTTGAAACAATATACAAAATTCAGATAAAATACAACAAAATGAATACATCATAATAAAATTCAAACTAAGAGGAACTCCATCACCAAAACAGCAGCAGCAACCATTCAAAACCATGACAAATAAAGCTTGACAGGACAATATAGTTTGGGTATCTGGCTAAAGCATAGCAGAAAGCAATAGTCTGACCTTCAGACAGAGTTCCAAAATTAGGGTGTCCTGTGATAGGGCCCAGCAACCTAAAAACTCTAGGTGATGGGACATCTAATGAAGATGGTCCCAAATTATGAAGAAGTTCAGATATGATGATACAATCACCCTGATTTTCTGGCCTCAAACCAGTTAGGCTTTTATGGGTCAAAGCAACACTTTGAATCATGCTTGGAAGCACGATGGGAGCTTGTGCTGCTGATCCAAGACCTTTCATATATGGTCTGCAAAACTCACCAGACTGCAAGTGCAGGCACTTCCCAGAGGCAACCCAGGCCCCCAGTCAACTTACCATGCACAACAGTTCCCTTAATGACAGCATCAAAATACTATATGCTTGTGACCCTCGCATCATTTATCATTTGAAAATGTTCTGCTGCTCTTGCACGGAATTGAAAGATGTACCACCTGCTCAGTTATTATGTACTCTCCAACTTTATTCTTAGTGGTTTCATAGAGTGGAAGGATCTACTGTGGAAAACTGCATCAAATACAGAGCCTTTTAACAACTCGACTGCTTAATTTCTAATATTACCTCTGTGCATTTTCAGTTCCTTTTACTTTATAAGTATCCAGCCAATTGCACCTTATAAATAAAAACTGTGCCCATAAAAGAACTGACACTCCATGTTGGAATCATTAGTGACTGAAGCCTTCCTCCAAAATCCTTGGGAGGATTATGAATCTGCTGAACTGCTGTAGGTTTGATGCTCTCCCACTCAGAAGCAGCGATGTTTAGCAATAATAGGAAAGTCCCATAGCCCCACCCAAGACAGAAACAATTAAGAATAAGATATGCTGATACATGTTAAAAGCTTCATTTAGCAGGAGAATAATACAGTACTGTCTTCTTTATTAACTCCACTTTCATGAAAGACTTTTAGCATTTAACAACTGCACGGCAGGCAGACTGTCGGCATATGGCAATGAAATCATGTAAAAAGAGGAGTTTCCGCCTTCCCTATAGCTGGGTTGGTCCTCTTTCAGGAAAATTTGCTTTTCTGTAAATATATATATATATATATATATATATATATATATATATGTTCTTCTTCTATAGTGTGTCCATATAAATACATTGCATTTATATCCTACCTCTTTTCTGCATGTAAGCAGCGCAATGTGGTTTACACAGCTGTCTTTGCTCCATTTTATAGCATTTGTTTTACATTCAAGGGTCTGCCCAGGTAACTCACATCACCAGAAAAACAAGTTAAAACCACACTGAACAGCTTAAAATAAGATACAGGCTCATAGCAACAATAACAGAGCTCATCTGTTCTGCCATATACACAAAATGATGACACTTTTACTGGTATTTATTATTATATTTCTATAGTGGATGGTTGACAAAAATCAAAAGTCTAGCTCATAACATGATAAAACATAGTTTGAAGACTTTAGGCATTTAGAACTGGATAAAACCAAACAAAGATGATGTTCTCACTCGTTTCTCCTCCTTGCTGAAGCTAAACGTTTTCTTCCAGGGTTACTCCTAGTGAGTGCTACACTGTCCCTCATGCTACGCACCACAGGATGTCAGCTGAGGGGCATGGATAGTAAACCGTTTTCAGCCCAAGGACTGCATCTCCTCATGGCCGGTCTTCTGAGGCTGAAAGCCGGTGGTGGGAGGACCAAAGCAAAAATGTCATTCACCTTCCCTCTCAGCCATGCTCCCACATCCATTCATATCACACACACATGCAAATACATTTGGGGGGAGGGGGGAGAGAGAGCGCGCTATCTTAATGAAGATCCTTCCTCACCAGCTATAAGGGTTGCAAGTGAAAGCTGCATGGACCAGAGATTCCTTGTCTAGGCTAAGGCAGATTTTTTTTTGCCTTCAGTACATTTGGCATGCTATTCCAGAAAACATTAGTCTCATAACTATGGCTCTAGAGGCTCAGTTTCCAATATCCCACACCCCTATGTATGTATGTGTGCATGTGTGTGTATTGAACATGTTTTATATACCGTTCTCAGCTCATGAGCTTTCTGAATGGTTTACAACATAAAACACAATCAAAATACAATAAAATTTAAAACGTCAACACAGGCAGTAGGAGCCAACACAGGGCCCCTTTCAATATAACCCATCTTCTCAGGCATTTAGCACCCTGAGCTGCATATCCTTGTCAGTATTACCTGAGCCAGATTCATGGAGAACTTGCATCTGCGATTCAATGCCACTTCCCTTCGAGTATCTGGATGGCTCCATACCAGTTGTGCCTGTCTTAGAACAAATCAGTTCTATCCCCACAAGCCTCGCCTGGAGCTGTGGCACACAGGTGAAATTTGCATCACTTGGACACATGTGAAAGGTGGTCCTTGTAAAGTTTCAGGAGGACCTGAACGTTTCCCATCTCAACATGAATCAAATAGCCTGTTCTTTCTGGCTGGCTCTGTTTAGCAAGTCCTGTTCCTGTATCCTATCCACAATGTTACCTGTTATATAACTCCTATGGAAATGAATTGCTACACTTATTGGCATACCTAGAGAACACCACACAATGGCACAACAAACAAACCTGCACAATTTCCATGCTGCACAGATTTTCCCCCAAACTGTCTGGTCAGATGATCACCCAAACTGTCTGCTTAGATGGTTCAGAGTGCAAGATGGTTTCTGCACTCCTGCCCTTGCCATGCATCCCAGTAACCCTGCAAGCAAAATTCCTGTTCAGTCCAGATTCTTGCCCATGGACTACAGCTGCCTCCTCCTGACTGACCCACTGTGGTTCTGAGGTGTGTTCTCCCTTCCCTCTCTGGAGTGTACTTGCATGTTTGCACCATTCCCTGCTGATCCAGCTCCCCCAGAGATGTTTATTAAATGAAAAGAAACAGTTTTGCTGTGATTCCTCCCTTCTACCTCTGTGTGTTTTCACACTGTCCCTCTGATTCCAAAAGCCGACAGGGAGATGGACACACAGATCAGCCAACGGAAATAAAGTGAACAATGATACATCTGACACTAGGGAGCTGAGGGCAATAGAGATCAATGGCTAGAAGGGACTACTTCCGTGATTGCTCTTGCCAGGGGACTTAGTGTTTCCATATCAGCAATAATAAAATGGTGATCCCAGGTCTGGACCACTAGAGAAGCCATGGTGAAGCATGGAAACCTTAGAACAGACCATTGATTCTCTTCATGATTTCAGATGCTAACTAGTGTTACCATGCGGGAACTCTGAAACTGGCTCCAGATGACACAATCGACACACAACTATGGCTTCTGATGTCATGTGTTAGGCATAGCCAGGCCTTACATCTTACTGAATTTCATCTATTTCCTTGGACAAGGTTGAACACATACAATACATACATCTGGCAAACTCAAATTCTAAATTTTGCTTAGGGAAATGGAAAAACCAGAGGGACATTGTGGAATGTCATCATCACAGTCCATACAGATATTCCCACAAGGAGATTTGGGTAGCTATGTTGATCTATATGTATATGAATGTATGTGTGCACATGGGTTGGATCACAGCAATACATTGTTGCTGGAAAAATCCATTTCACCCTCCACTCCACCACTACTTCTAAGCTGGAAGGGAACGTGACAGCCCAAACAGGATGGCAGGTGCCCTGCAGTCCAGAAAGACCCAGCAATTCAACTCTGGGAGCCATGGCTCCACTCTGCCATTAGAAGAAACTGACTAACAAGGTTTTTTCCCAGCATCCTTGCAATAGCCTTAGATATTCCAGGTGGCATCCGTGACAAGGCTGGTCATGTTGTTGTGACTCTTCCAGTGTCTGGGAAGTTGGCGGTAGCACAGCATGGCACCAACAGCAAGTTCTGTGAGCCAAAGGGAGGTGACGGTGGAAGCCGCAGCAGTGAACTTAATCAAATGCAGCATGTGTTGATGGTGGGTGGTGACTAGGATAGTTGCCATCATCTGAGAGGCTCTCCATTATCCCTACAGCCTCCTAAGCCATGCCAGCATACTTCCAGATCATGGACCTCTGTAACTCTTGAAGCCTGCGTCATTTTTCTAAAGGTTAAAGTTCCCACAGCAGCCTTAATTCTTACTCTAGCTGGTTTGCAACACAATGAGGGCTTTGGATCTCTAAGATGGGCTCTATTGATGGAATCCTTGCTTAGAGATCAGCAGGGTGGGGATAAAAGGTTTCGGTGCCAGGCCTGGCATCATTCATGTATCCAACCCAGAAAACTTGTGTCTGGGATGCTAGCCAGGAGTTATTCAGCCTGACTTGATGGAAAACAAGGAACCCTTTAATGCTAAACATTTAATAAAGAAGAAAACCCTTTCAGCACTAGGGAAAACTGAATTTCCTCCTCCTGCTGCCCTCTTTTGCGATGTCGCTTCATCTAACCGCTGCACAACATAACAGTAAAAAGTACTAAGAAGATGCTTTGGTGTGGTCTAAGCAACAGGAAGGCACAAGTAGCTAGAATTTTTATTTTCAATTTAGGCTCGTGTCTTCATTTTTGTAGCTATGCAATAAAGTTTGTTGACCTGGGAGTGGTGTGCAGCACTTTATACACACATTTACATATAATTCAGTTTAAATTGGTTCAGATTGTCCAGTGGGATTGTTTGCTCTAGATCCGCAGGGGGTTCCTATATGTTTAGCACAACTGTTCAGAAGGAAAAATGCTGCTGGTGTGTGTGTGCGTAAATCTGGTTATAAACAGAAGCTAAACAATCTGCCAATAAACAGATCATTCTCTTTCACCACTGATGACCTGCAACATTTCTCTGCATGTGGAAACACTACAAGGGAAGGTAAGTTTAAATTACTGTGTGTAAATGAATGCATTTGAGTGGGGTATTGTGTAGATGGGAGTTGTGTGAATGTGTGTACATGAAGTACCTTCTCTCACATTGGCTGCACGTATCACTGGGATGGACTTCCTAATTATTTTCTTCTGAGAAAATGCAGCCCTGAACTTTAAAAAAAAGTTTCCCACTTTTAAAAATAAAAACACCATTTCCACCACCCTTTGAATTTGGCCTGAAGACTAAATAACATAAATAGTGCAATATTTTAAGAATTTGGGTTGTATGATTTGCACCCTGGGCAAGAGTTTAACACTTAATTGGGCGGGCTAGTGAAAGCCACATTAATTTCAAAGCTATTAGGCAAGTCCCATCATGACCAAGTTCGTATTGTCCTAGAGAAGCTGCAGGTGCACACCAGGTAAAACTGGTAAGAGGCAGCCAGTGTCAGGTATCATTTCAACATGAGTTCCAAGTCTGATGGAGTTCATCATATATAATTATGCACGGCAGTAGCCACAGCTCAGTTTGGGTTCTGCTCCATAACACAGTTCGTGTAATGATTAATCCAGCTGTGATGGAAATATCATGGGAACTTCCTGCAGATTCCCTGTGTGTCTTCCACTGACGCAACACCTGTGGTCGGTGCAGCTGCTCTTGCTTTATCAAATTACTCTGAGCTGTTTGCTGTGGTGATGGCAGTTACAGTTATTGCTATAGTGGTGAGAGGACCTTAAATAATTTACCTCGAGATTTTCTGAAGGAACTTGCGAGCAGGGAACAAGTGGGAAGACACCATCCCTCAACCATTTAAGTCTGAGATCGTTTAGAGCGGGAACCAGTTTGTGCTTTCAGAAGTGATACTTGACAGTCCTTGGGCAGTGCTAGCTCCCGTCTGGGATGCTCTGCACAGTCCTCAAAGGTAGGTGCAGATGGACTGTGGCTGGGGAATGCTACCAGCTCCTTCTCCTTGCCCCACTATGGACTTCACCGTCAGGGGCCTTTGAGCCGTCCAGTATCCTTTCTTCCTTACCACATGCTGCCCCTCTCACTACTTCTCTAGAGAGCTCTGCTAGGTGTCCATCTGGGCAGCCGGCTTGGCTGGCATGTGAAGCCTTGTCAATAACATCACCCACCTTCTCAGTCTCGTTGGCCATCTGGACCTTTGACCAGTGGAAGCTGTATCTCCTGGTTGCATTGACTCTCTCCTCACATTGTCATGGTTTCCAGGCTGGCTAGCCTTCCTGTGCTGCTGGGGTTAAACAGCTACAGGGAGTGGGAATAGGGCATCACCAAGCAAGAGGAAACATGCAACAAAGAGGAAAAACAAGGGCATTCATTTACATAGCAATAGCTTTTCCTAATTTGTATGCATTCACATATAAATCATTCCTGCAAATCGAATGCTTCTCGGTATATTGGGGAAGATTGTGATCAAGTTGTTGCTCTGCCTTTTGGCTTACAGTCCAGGAAGCAACAGGCGACTTCCAGGCCTGTGCAGATCTCCCTTCTGAGGATGCTTTCTCTTTAAGCTGACCCAGTCTCAGCAGCCCTTCAAAAAGAGAAGTGTCCTCTGTAAAGTAGGCCATCTAGGTTTTCATCTCTAAATTCAGGCAGTAGCAGAGAATCAACCCAGAAGCCCAGCATCAGGTTACTGAAATGTCTCTCACAGTAGTCAAGTCCTTTTCATTCAGAGTGGCTGCAGCTGTGCCCTAAGAAAAGCTGGCAAAAGACATCGCTGACCCCAGAAGGCACCTGAGCATCAAGTAGCAAAACTTGGCCAGGGAGAAGCCCTGAGCGTCCAACCAGGCTTTCCAGAAACAGCGTGATTCTGGCTGCAGGCTTGTTCAACTGGCAGAACATCTCATGCTGCTCTTAACGCTTTGCATGGAGAAGGCACCAGAGCCCATGATGGCTGGGGATGATGGAAGCTGCAGTACAATACTTCACTATTCAGGCACAGGGTTGGACATGGCTGGTGTAGCTACCAAACACCAGGTGGGTCATTGGGCTGTCTCAGTAAAAGGCAGCTTTCTAGGTTACTATTTATCTGTTTTTCCACCAGGTAATACAATTGGAAAGTAGCTGTATTTCTTTTTCTTCATTTTAAGTAACATTTTGATTGTGTCTTAAGTTATAAAGCAGGACTGGACAGTATCTGTATTCTTTGTGTCTGCTTTGTTCTCTAGATAACTGAAGTTCTTGAAATTCCATGTCAAACCTCATTCCAACTTGAGTCTGTAAGAGACTGTGAACATTGGTTTTTCCCCCCCTTTCATATGGAAATCCATAGTATCTGTATCATATTTTCAAATGGGAGTATCCACTGCAGCATCTTTGAAAAGTCCACATTCTTCTCCAGTTGATGAAAGCTTATCTGGGCACATATCTCAAAAGTACACCTTTCTGCACGCACTTTCCCCAAATGTATGCATGCTATCCAACAAATTTGGTCTGGTCTGCAAATCCAATTGCAAGCTCGGATATGTACAGCCTGCGCCTGTCCATTGTGCCCAAGCCTATGCTTGGACCAGAAAGTGTGAACTGGGTAAATACTGATAAAAAGTGAGCCAATGGAATGAGTTTCTCATGGATCCCTAATCTCAGGAAAAAGCATGTGGGTTTGCAGCCTAATATCCTTTGTTCTGTGTCATCACTGAGGCAGCAGTGATGGCATTGATAGTGAATTCGTCCAAACGCCCAGAGATTTAGGAACAATTGTTAACTTGCCACAGCACATTTCTGCAGTTAATGTCATTGCTTATAATTAATCTGGCAGACCCTGAAGCAGAGTCATTCCCCTGGTATTTGGATGGATTATACTGCTGCTTTTGGCTTCACTCAAATATATGCAGTTGAATTTACTGTACATTAAGCTCAGGTTTCTAAGAGATGCATAATTTACAGGGGAGCTGGTTATAAAAATGGCTTGCCTGAAGGCAGAAGCAGGAGAAATGAGCCGAGTTTCAGATTCTGGAAAACTCCTCTGGGATTTAATAGAATGAAACAAATCAAAACAAAACAAAAATGTAATTTAACATTATCAAAGAGATTTTCATTATTCTGGGACTGAGGAGCAACAACTACTAAAATATGTTGCTAGTTTAATAGCTGTCATTTCTTAGCACTGACTTAAAAGGGTACTATATTTTGGATGTATTGGAAATGTTTGTGACCATGTACAAAGAAGGGCAGAGTTCACGTTTCTTCTATATTTATGCAGAAGGGACAAAAATTCCCCTCTCTGCTGACATTTTTTTATCACATCTGTTAGAGTACATGAACTTCATCATTTTCTGTTTACCCTACTGAAAATAGGAAAAATTCCAGTTACTTTCCAATGGATGGATTTGCATGTAACAGCAAATCACCAAAATGGGTTGCCATTATTTTATTTATTTATTTAAAACATTTCTATGCCGCCCCATCACCATAAAGCCTTGGGGCAGTTCATTAATTGCCAGGCTGCCAGGAGGTGCCTGGCAGATGATCGGACTGATCATGGTTGCTTTGGTCCTAACCAGACCAAACCTAGCGGCATGCCCAGAGACACTGTGGGGAGGAAGAACTCTCTTCTCTCTGGCAGCCATGATCACAAGCCGATTGCAGCTCACAGAATCTGTGCTGCAGCAACAGGCTTCATGTCCTTTAATTTCCTTTTTATACTCCTATAGGACGTGCTGTCATATATATTATCAGTTATCTGATCCTGACAGTTTCAGTGGCTGAAACTCTGTTACACAAGCACATGTTGGTCATTAAAAAACGTATTCTTCTATAACTGTGTGTAAAATTATGGAAATTTTAAAATGTCCGCTAGTCCATGAAATTTATGTGACAAGCCAGTCTCCTGTAGAAGTTCTGAGCTGGATTCAAAGACGGCGACACTCATTTGAATCTGTTGTGGTTTTCTCTGACATTTCTAGAAATTCCCAAAATATGAATTGCAGGCCTATATTCTATCTAAATGTGCAAAATATTGTGCTTTCAGTGTACTGACTTCAAAAAGGCTTCCTCTGCTAAAGGAAGGTAAGGCTAGAAGCTCTGGCAAAACCATTATATTATAAATTGATGCAAAACTTTAATGGTGACCATGGTCCTGATTTGACTGGAGCTTCCGGGAACTGGACTCAAAAGCATCTGGAGATATGCCTTCCGGCCACTCTTGGGTTAAGAGACCTCCTGTAGCAGATTCTGGAGGTGTGGAGAAGGTTTATTGTTGTTTGCTGTGACACGCACACCCAGCCCATGGCTCCCATTTTGGGCATCTCAAGTTAGACACAGGAGTCAATATGGGGCAGTGGGGGCAAGCAGGAGAGAAAGCAGCAGGAGAGAACCTTGTCCCCCATCCTGAATGGCTTGGAAGACAGGTACAATATGGACAGTTATCCATTTACAGTGCCTCAACAACATCCACTGCACTTCACAGAACTCTTGCAAAGCAGGATGAGGCTATAGTTTTCTCTGACTACGCCTCTGACTATTTTTTTGTTTTTAATGTACCCAATATGAATACCGACGCCATAGCTGGGATAGATTCAAGTGCTCAGCCAGTGCTGCTTTCTATCAGTGACCAAAGGGTAAATCTTATTTACTATAACAACTGCTGTGGGGGAAGTAGATTGCTCAACTGGTGCTGTGCCAGCCAGCTAATTAAAGTCCAGGCTGGAGGAAAGATGAAGAATCTTAATTATTGCTCATAAAACCCAAAGGAAAGCAAATCAGAAAGAATTTCATTACTGGGGACACGAGCTTTGCCATGGCCAAGCACACTGTTTAATCCTCATACATCTTCTTTCTCTCTCCTTTCTGTTCATGTTTCTTCTGGAGATTTTTTTTTTAAATGGACATACTTTAGGACTTATTGCAGCTGTTGTTTACTTCTTTTCTTCCTTTCCTATGATTTTGCCATCCTTGAACATTTTACCCCCATCCCTTTTCCTAAGTTAGGGTTCAACACTATGCATG
>NW_025335761.1:3814502-3873463 GCF_004798865.1 Varanus komodoensis
CATGCATAGGATTGTGTCATAAAGAAAGCAAAAGTGAAAAGAGGTGAGCAACCTAAGGCACAATCTTCTCTTTCATAAAAGCCCTTTTCTTTCTTTGGGGATAATTGGCATGTTAGTTTCATTTAAACCATGCAAGCTTTCACCTCTTGTCTCCTCCAATTCTGTCTTTTTTTGGGACGGGGTCTGTATGTGTGACTCATCCATTTAATAACAGCATCTTCCTTCTCTGCCTTTGCAGAGTGCTTGGACCAATCAACATTCTGTTTGCTATGTGCTACTGAACTAAGTTTTGTTTAATTGAAGGGAGTGTTCAAGTTTGCACAGCCTACAGTGCAGAGTTCGTGTAATAGCTGGAGCATCTTCCAAACGTTCACAACATGGAATAAAAACCTGCACTAAATTCTTCCTGACATTCAGCCAAAGTTGAAGGAAGAAGAGGAAGTAAAGAACACAGTGTAGCAACATCGGGAAGGGAAGGGAACATGTGGTTAGTCCAGTGTGGGAGAAACATCAACATGACAAATTATAGTTACATCTGATATGATAAAGCAGTAATTTCACCTTGCCTTGTAAGTATATTTTATGTTGTGAGCCGCCCTGAGGCTTCGGCGAATGGGGCGGCATAGAAATGTTTAAATAAACAAATAAATAAATAACTGAGAGCAGTGGGGAGCAGTATCAGGAGTGAGCGGGAAGCACAGAACTCTGTGCACAAGTCACCACAGAATTGGCTTTTGCAGTTTGAATATATGGACCTTGTTCTCAAAAGCACACCTGAGGGGTATCCTTATGACCAGGCCAGCATCAAAAGTCCACATGGTTAGGGATCTACTGAGACTCCAGAATGAAGCAGGAGCACTGAGAAGAGCTCGCTAGAATTGCTTCTCCTCTTTTCCATTACAACCTGCTTGTTCACCTGCTTTTTCTTCAGTCCAGAAAATGGTGGTGCTGAAAATAATAATCAAGGAAGATTTCATGTCTATTTGATCAGTGGCTCTTGAGCGAACAAGCAAGAGAAATGATGCTAAAGGATTGGATGAGAATTGGTGATAATGCCAGAAAGAAGGCTGACTTACATTTAGTGTGTCTTGCTGAAGGCCCACAAAATGATACCTGCTTCCTGCTATCTGGCCTGGTCAATACCATGGTTTGGTTGATGATGGTTGCTTGTACTCCAACACATCTGGAGGTCATGTTGGACATCCTCTGGTTGGAGAAGACTGAGGTAAATTATATGTCCCTACTTTTGCCTTTGGGGCTGTGTCTTTTATTTTTTTTCTTAGGATGAATTGCTAGTTTTGTCATCATTCAAATTTTTGTCAAAGGTTAAATTTCATTGTCAGGGAATGCATGTATCTAGACCCTAAGGCACATAGTTCAACATTAAACAGCCATGCGCTTTTCACCCTATCAGTTCACATTCAAGAGGAGACTCATTGGCCAGGTTCATCTGTCATGACAAGTAGAAACCTCAGTGGTGTCCATGTTGCTCATTATTTTTGGATGGAAGTGGTTTCCACACTAGCCTAGTTTTCACACTCTTCACTCAGGCTTCCCACTGTTAGCATGTATCCCATCAGCCTCCATGCCTGAGAT
Source organism: Varanus komodoensis (assembly GCF_004798865.1). Taxonomy (NCBI): domain Eukaryota; kingdom Metazoa; phylum Chordata; class Lepidosauria; order Squamata; family Varanidae; genus Varanus; species Varanus komodoensis. The sequence goes on from NW_025335761.1 coordinate 3,816,099, forward strand.
TCCCACACTGCATGGCTGGAATGACTCTTGCAGTGGCAGCTACTCTTTGCAGGGGACTCTGTGGTAGGTGCATACCAGTACTGTGGAAACCATGATGCAAGGTCCACACAAACAGATAAACCATGGTGAAGCATGGAAACCATAGAATGGACAATTACTTGTTGTGGTTTCTAAAATCCAAACTTTCCATGCTGAAATACCATGACATGGTGCTTATGACACACCGGACTATCCTTCACTCGGTGATTTGTCATGTCATGAGAACCCACTCATTGTTATCTGTTGATAACACTATATTGGACAAGTATATTTTACTAGCATATCTTTATTAAAGCATTCTTAAGCAAATGTGATCAAAACAATGGCCAATATCGTAAAAGCACTAAAATCACATTGTCATGATAAAAACAAAAGGCAGTAGATACAACAGAGCAGACAATAGCATATCAGGTGTGCTGCCATGGGGAGTGGGGAAGGGCATTCTAGAACCAAGGCACCAAGGAAATCTCTCTCCCTTGTTAACACATCAAGGTCACTGGGCAAAAGCTTCCCCTAACAACTGGTGTGGAATGTGTTGGAGGGGATGGTCACAGAATGAACCACTGTGGCCAACTATCTTTAAACAAAATAGGAAAACCTTTGTTGTTTTTTAAAAACATCTCCCAAGCTAACAAAGTGATCCTGAACTGAACCTCTGAACCTGTAAATAATCTATTACCACTTGAACAACCAAGTTGAAAGGGAACCCCTTGTGGAGAAAGGATATAAAGAACCTATCACCAGCCCATGACAGACATTCATCCATAGGTTGGGATGCTTCTGAAGACCATGCTTAGCTTCCTCCAACCCTTAAGGCATCTTGCTTCTCTCCCCTTTGCTCATGATCAGCCCTACGGTGGCCACTGATGCATCACATTCTAGAAAGAAATGTACCACCCCAAAACAAACAAACATACAAGAATTTGCATGATTTCTTTACCTCTGATTCAGAGGCACAAAATACAAATGTAGATATAATAAGTATAATTCAAATAGCGATATGATGCACTTCATCATAGACTGACGCTAGTGTACCTGCTGTCGTGCCTGAAGCCCCAACAGAGGCAGCACCTCACAAGGAGGTCTTGTGCTTGGGACCCTGTACCCAAATGCCAACCCCACAACCTAGCTTGGGGGTGGCTGAGCAGATAGCTGTACCTCACCCTGACTCCACGCCCATTGAGCAAACACCCGAGCCCACATCAAAGCAAGAGAGCCCCGAGAGAAAAGGCACTACGAGTTCTGCTCAGAAAGAGTTAGAGCAGACTGTCCCTCCCCCTCCTGACGCTGAACTTCCTGAGCAGGACACAGGAGACGCAGGGGGCGTGATAGACTTTTCCCTAGCAACCAATCGCAGAGCTCTGAGGAGGTGGGAACAAAGGCAAGCCTTGTTACGCCAGAGGGAAGAGAGGCAGGGCCAGGAGAGCTAGTCCCACGTGGGCTCGGGAGAGACGCCACTAAAGGATTAGCATCTGCATTGCAAAGAACTCAACAGTAGAGCTTATCTATAGAGTTGTAAATCTTGTAGACAAGTAGCAATAAAGGACTTTAGTTTTATTGCTTGTGAACGTGTGGGTTGTTTACACGTTGAGTTGCACCTCAACACCTGCTGAATCTGCTGCTCAGGTGCTCATTGTGGAGGGGCCTTGTTCTGCCTCTGTATGGCTACTTGCTTTTGATCCAGACTTGGCGTTGCATCCTGTCAAATAGAGGTGCTCTTATCATCCCCAAAGCTGTGGTACTGTACCCTTGGCAGGATAACATCACATGTGTTGTTTGTTGTTAATGCTAGGATTGTAGTCTAGCCAAGATTATTCATGTCTGCAGTATTTTAATTGCATCTATCTAATGAAGTTTTCAAGCTGTTTTTGAGTCTGCTGTTCTTCTGAGTCAACCCATCCTTTTCCTTGGACTGGTAACAGAACTGAGAGGTGCTTGCAATGGATAAGGCTCTGCCAGTTAGAAGAGATCTCCCCTGGGCAATTACCTTCATGTAACAGCTGGAAATGGATAACAGGTGAAAGAGGTGCTCGCAAAGGAAGTGACTGTGCCAGTTAGGGGTGATTTTGGGGGGCAAGCACCTGCCAGCAAGTGGCAGGCAACTTGCATGGGACAGCAAGAAGAAAAAGCATTTGCGAGATGTTCTCCCTCAGATGCCACAGTAACGTGGCCAACCTTGTGACAGGGGGAGCCATTTTCTGTTCTACCTCAAGTATTAAAACATCTGGGACAGCCCTGGTATTTTTTTCTTCAACGTGCTCAAGGAAGCTTACATGATCCTCCTCCTTTCCTTTTATCTTCACAACAGCCCAGCGAGGTAGATTTGGTGGCGAGTCAGTGACAGGGCTGTTACCCAGTGCACTTCAAGGCTGAGAGAGACTAGGACCTGGAATCTCAATCCAATGCTCCAACTGCTACACCACACAGATGGTCATACTTGGAAGCAAAGCTGGAAAAACTGATGGAAGTGCTTTTTCTTTTGCGTGCCATATCTCCAGGCATCACTTCTCTGTTGGTTTTTTTCCCCAATTTATCTATTTCTGTTAATATACAAACAGTGCTTTTTTTTTCTTTTTGCTATTAATGTAGGGTTCTCTGCTGCAATGTTTTTAAATAGGGAGTCTTAATTGCTTACTGCTTTATTCTGATTTTGTAAGCTACTATGACAACTTCAGCTGTAAGACAAACAAAATAAGTACCAGAACAAGTTTTGCAGTATCCACTTTGCAGCATCTACTTATGCCAGACTCCCCATCACTTTATCTCTATGCCAGGAAAAGTCAGACTTGCTTAATTTCTCCCTGCTGTTTCAGGCATAGCAGCAGTGCTAAAAGGGGTTGGCAACTACAGTTGGTGCAAAGCATCATGGATGCTTGCATTGTTGTTCCGGGTGGGGAGGAGAGAGGTTAAAGCGGGAGCAAAGAGGAAGCCTGCAACCGGTATTGGAATGGGTGTGGAAGTGTTTGGCATCCATCAGGACAGTGCAAAGTCCAGGCCTGTCCTGCTGCTACATGTTGTCTTTTGCCTCACCTGCCAAATCCTTGGATTGTGCTTTGTGTTAAAGTGGAAGTTCTCTCAGGAGCACAGTGAATTTCTTCTAAATATTGTCCTCTGTGTGTTCACTGAAGCCAGAGACTTGTGAACTAGCAGGATCAAGTAAGAATCATGGTTTTGTGTGTGTGTGTGTGTGCGCGCGCGCGCGCGTGATGGAATGACAAGGAAAGAAAGGGAAATGAGATAGCACTGTAGTAGATTCCCAGTCTGTCTTAAGCCATACCGTCCTCCCATCAGGGAAATCCCAAACTCATGGCATTTTGTTGTGCTTTGTCACCCTTGGATACGGTTGCTGGCTGCACTGTTTGTTCTAAACAAATGGGCTTTAGGTTTTAAGGCTGCACTGGAAAGGGAAGTAATACGTTATCTGGGTGCTAGTGTTGATTCATTGATGCTTTGTCACTGAGAAGAGGAACTTTCTTTTAAACCACTGAAGTTAATGATTCAGCAGCACATTTCTGAGGAAACTTTTGTTTTCCTTCATTTGAGCTGATGTTGGTATGCAGCATGATTCTTTCCATGGAAAGAGATTTCACAACCTTTGGATAGACATCCGTTCGGCTCTTTCAACTCGATTCCATTGCAGTCTTCACAGGCCACTTCTGGGGTGGGCAGGGCCCAAGGCAAAGGGGTGGGGACAAAATGCAGTGCCTTTTATCTTAAAGCTCTCACTAAGGTATTACACCCTTTTAGAATCGGGAAAGCTGAATAAAAGCTGTGGAATAACTGAACAATTTGTGCTTGGGGGAAAGGGGACTTGGACTACTGGGGAATCCCAGAGGGATATATTTTGAGCCTCTAGCCCTGGCACCCTCCAGCCCAGTTGTATGATCTATTTGTTTTTTATGAGGACTAACTTCATGGTGGAACACATGGAACACATACACCATAGGAAAAAATAGAATAAAATAAGACAAAAGTCCCTCTGTATAAAGCTAGTATGTCAGGTAAAATAATTCTAAGCCTGGATTCCTCTTGAAATGTATGTATACAGTTTATTTTTTGTGTATATCATGGAACTTTCTCTCACTGGAGACTTCACTTGCAATCTGATGTGGTTTATCATCAGTCTAATACGATATGGTTCAAAACTTGGTTTACAACCTGTTCTTGATTTTTATTATGTATTTATAGAGTGCCATACAGAGGACAGGTCCCTGCCTTGAGGAGCTTACCATCTAAGCTTCAGTGCAAAGAAAGCAACATAGGAAGAGCCAAGAACTATAGGTAATGGTAAACAGGACTGATATGTGCATGTTTCAGTTACACACAGCTCAGCTTAGTTATAGGCTAAGTGTGGTTGGAAGGGTAAACTGGGACTTGTAGCCCAACCTGCCTGAGGGCATTAGGTTTGGGAACAGTGCAGTAGGGTATTACAGGTTGTGCCAAACTGTGGTTTGGAAGAGGGATTAGAAGGAAGCAAGGAAGATGACATCACATGGATGTATTGGCAGGTAAATACTAATTTACTGGGCAGCAAGGAAGAAAAGGAGACATGGGAAACTTTGGATGGCTGAATACAGGAGACTAAGTACTTTGGATGACTGAGTACAGGAGACCCCTGATAGCTGAGGATGGCACAGCAGGAGGAATCAATATTATGGGCAAGAATGGATTGGGATAAAGGAACGGAGTATTAGTGTGGGCAAGGCTCAGATATGGGATCAGTCCAAGTTATTTTGCTTCCTAAGGTGGAAAGCAAAATGGCACCCTGCCCCCTTCTATGTACTGAACTAGAACTTGACTGGACTAGCAGTTGAATCCTTCTTCAGCATTGCAACACCACGTGGTAGACAGCACCCTCCACATCTCCTGAAAAAATAGGGGATACCGCTGTCTCTTCCAATAATTTTTCCACCCAGGAGTTGCTGCCTGAGGCAGCTGCTTCACTCTACCAAATGAGAGGGCCAGCCTTGCTCAGGTGGCTTTGGAGCACGTGGAACTTGTGGTGGATCAGGAGTAGACAGGGACCCAGTGTAAGTATTTGAGGAGGAAGCGCACAAAGCAAGAGGTGTTGGCCACAGAGTTCTGGATTGATGCAAGGGAATAAAACTGAGGTGAAGATTAAATTATGCTAGGCAATAGATGACCAGATTATGGGCCAGAGTCTTTGCTCCAGCAAAGCAAAGGAAGGGCCATCTTTCTGCAGTGCTATAAAGGAAGAAGTGCTGTCCTTGGACAAAGGAGCTGATGGCAAGCCCAGTCCTGATTACTGAGACTCTTTGTTTAAGCAGAGCCCTGTTTGTAGAAAATCTGGAAAAGAGGGGGATGAATTCCATTCTCCTTCCTTCCTTGTGTGATTCTTGGTTCAGGAATGCCATTATCAACAAGTCATCCCTGTTGGCAGAAACAAGGAGACCTCACCTATGTGCACTTGCTCATGATGGACAACTTCCTCACAGGTCGCAGGTCTATAGAATTAGGGGAAGAACAACTTCCTATTACTGACATATTTATTGTCAGAGATCAGTAGAAATGAAAACCAATCCAAACTGAAGCAAACCAGAGCAGTTCCTGTGTGGACCATCTAATAAGTGGAAATGTTTGGATAGTTTTTGCAAGTTAACTGTCTGTATGCAAAAGGCTGAAGTGGGTGACTCTTCATGTTTGCTCTCCATGTCTTTATTGACAAGATTTAGATACCACTCTGAGTGGTGACCAGTCAACGATCACAAAGAGAGAAATAATATTTTGGTAGTAATCACTTTCAGCATGACCAGAGGCAGTGGGGACCCATGGGGTGAGACTGTTGGCCTGGGGAACTAGGAGATCCAGGTTCTAGTTCCCACTGGGTGACTTTGGGGTGGTCATTGCCCCTCAGTTCCATATACCTTACAGGGCTGTTGCTCTGAGGGTGAAATGGAAAGGACAGAGATTGGCTTAAGTTTCTTGCAAGAGGAAAAAAGACAAGATATAAATGTAATGTAATTATCCTCATGATCAGACTGGAAATGGCTGACTAATATCATTCTAAGAGAGATCTGAATAACTCCAGTGCCATTAAGCAGCTGAAGAGCCTATGCCAATCTGGTGTCTCTGTTATTCTGAATATAATAGACACTATATTGTGTGGGCACTATAGTATATTAATGATCTGCTTATGGATGAGTATAATCTGTTTAGTTTCATATACAAACCTCCTATTAAAATATCCATGCATTTGTGCTTGTAGTTTCTGAAACTTAAGGCAGAAAAGCACAGTAATGTCAATTTCACATATGGCTAAGTGCTACAGGCCCACTTGTTTTAAGTATCCAAAGAAGAGTTTGGAAGCAAAGCCAGAAATCCTTCATCCAGCCCAGTTGAGCAAAAATGCCTTTTTCATCCACCAGGATGTTCTGTAAGTCCTCAGTGTAAAATATACATGTATAGAGGAGGAACACATGCTTTTTAGGTCCTAGGGTCCTAGAGACATGGCCCAGAGCAGCAGGAGTTATGATGCCCATGTAGAAGGAGCAACAGACCTTGCACTGGGCTCTTAAAAATGCGGCCAGAGTCAGAGTTGGACTAATCAAAGACAGTTCATTACGAACATGGCAGACAGGGTGGGTGATGCAAGGACAGAATTGTGTATGAAGCGTTACATGCCTACTCATCTTTATGGAAGAATCTGGGGCTGGAAAGAAGGACCAGCCCAAGGTGGAGAGGGTTGCTAGGGATTTAGTTAGATGACTGAGAAAGAAAGACTGCTCCAAAATTGGAGACAAGAGGTCACATCGTGTCAAACTGGGATCTAACTAGTATGCTGACAGGGGCATGAATGGAAATAACTAGACCCATACAGGCACAAGCAGCCTTTCTTGGAATTAATACTAGAAAGGGAGGAAGATTGGAATGAAGATGTTACCTATTCCTAGGCAAAGGGAATAAAGGTGGATTTTTCTGCAGTTATCTGAGAGTTTGTTTTGTGGACTGCTAGACCAATGTTATAGGGCTTTCTCTTTATGAAACATTCAGTATAATCTGTGAAGGGCACAAGATGATACTGATGGAGAACATGGCCTGGTGATGCCTTGTCAATTCTCCTGAGCCCTGGTTTTTGGGATACCAAATAATTGAAATTAAAGTGGCAGGGCCCTAGAAAACTAGGAGGAGGAAGAGGAGGATGGTGGAGGAAGGCTGGCTAAGGGAGATGAAATCCCTCGTGGTGGAAGCACAAACTGAACCCATGCTTGGGAGAATTCTTTGGTTTAGGTAAAGGGTTTTCCTGAACATTGAAAGAGCAGGTCTCAAGGTAAGTAGGTGGCTTGTCATGGATGGTGGATGCAGAGTTTAGTTGGGGCTGGGGGTATTATATGCAAATGCTAAGCATCTGGGACAAAAGGCCTCCACGTATCCCAAAGCATAGGAGTGGTGTCCAGCCAAAGAGGTGATTCCATGCTCTGCATATCCAGGCTTTTACCTGGTAAAGCTTTTCTGGGCAACATGAATGTTTCACGACTGAGTCAAGGCATTAGGTCCAAAGCACACTTCATGGTGGTGTGGCCAAGCCGCTTAGTAACAAGGAGGAAAAGAAACAATGGTTGTGCTTCTACATATACCAGAAAACATTCTCTGGAAATTGCATGTTGGAAGATTAGAAAGACATATTCTTGATCCTTGCAGGTGATTACATCATGACATATGGAATTTATTTTGCTACATTATCATTGGTAGCAAGATTTGCCTGTGGAGATAAAGTCTTGCCTCATTGGTGGGGGATATGCTGCCTCTTTCCGTGGCAGAGAACAGCTAGCCCCATTTATTTCTTAGGGTGAATTACATCAGCTTAAAGGTCTCCACACACAGCTGGTCCTGGCAAATGAATTCCATATGTAGGCAATATGATATTGGATTTCCTACTGTAAACCTTCGAACACATACCCCTGATGGAGGAGGTAGTTTGGCCTCTTTCCAGAATATCCCCCTTGCATGTTATCAACTCACACCTCATATGTATGTAATTATCTTTCTGAATGTACTTATTTATAGAAGGTCTTTTGGTAAGTGATATTTAATACTGTTGGTTTTAGATTTGAATTAATCTTTATAAATGCCTAGTAGTCAGCAATTTGCAATGAGACAAAAATAGCCTAATTGTTGGTTGAGGTGTAGCAGATAAAAAAGAAAATCACATCTGGCTTTGCACAGAGTTTCTCTCCCTCTCTCTTAAGATTAATGCATATAGCACTGTTTCCATTTTTTAATTAAAATGTAATTCTGAACTGTCCGTGCAAAACAGGGTGACATCTAAGCAGCTTGCCACAAAGGGCAATCATGCTTTGCTGGTTGTCAGCAACTAGTTGTAATGGAGAGATCCTTGGTAACTAGAGATACCTCAAGGTCTCCTGCTACCACCAGCAAGTCAGCAGACAGGTACAGACAGGACTGAGCGGTAGAGAATATGGAATTAAGTCACAATCTGATAGAAAAAAGTCTTGCAGCTGCCAACATTTCCCAGGACTGGCCGCTATAGAGCTTTTCTCCTATCTAAATATGGATAGGATTCTGCCCTTCACCAGTCTTCCTACTTTCAGGCCCACCAAATGTCTACCCACTGGACAAAACATCTGTATACAGCTTATGTATAAGGTGGCCACTTAGACTTCACCCAAAAAAAGCAACCAAAATGCATAGATTTGCACAACTTTAGCCTGTTCTAATGTATGTGTATGGATGCAAATTTAGCAGTAATTACTATAAACAGAAATGTAAAATATCTCACCAAGAAAGAAGGTTGTAAGTGGGTGACTTGTGTTTTTGCAGAGTCTGCTGTCCAGGAGCCAATCCCCGCTGTGCCCTCATTTGCTTCTTTCCCTTTAAATCCAACCTGGACGAATGGCACTTTAAACAAAGATACCTTCAAACAGAGGACTGTCTTCTGTAAAATAGGAGACCTGGTCATCCTACTTAAATATTAGTCTGAACCATGTAGCCATTAACCCATAAAATGCAGGAAACAGTCATACAATTCAATCTTAAACTCTATGGGCTACATATGGAAGAACAGCTTAGAGTATGGTCTGAAGGCACATATGGCATCCACCATGCTGAAATCAAGTGGGTCTGCAGCTGGCCTGAGTTTGGAAGGGAGACCAAAGTGGATATAAATATAATAAATAAGCAAGTAAGTAAGTGCTGATCCTATACAAATACTTGGGCAATCTGTGCGGTGGGTCTCAAAGTTAATATCTGTGTAATTCTGGGCTCATTGTGCATAGGCTTCATATACCTTTGCCTAAAACTGACACAGTTTGAAGAGGACTACAAAATAGCTAAATGAGACACTGCCAAACTTTCAGGGACTAATTGAAGCCAAGTTGTCAGGCTTTTGTCGCTGCTACTCTTCTTTCAAAATTTAGAGGACAAATTTGTCACCACTGTTATATATTGCCAAGGTGTATATTAATTTAATTGCACTAGTGGGATAGGTAATGAACAAGGAAAGTATAATGACACAGGCTACAGCTTCTTCTCTGTTTAGGGCTAATTTTGGTTTAGAATATTTAGGACCCTCTTGAGTCCTAAGTGTGATGAGTGTTATGCATAGATATAACAGAATATAAAGCTAAGCTTCCTTTGCTAGTCTCTGAACTTCTAATTGAAATGATTTAGGGTACAGCCATGATGTTTTTGTCTCCAAAGAGTTAACAAGAAGAGGCCGACAAAGCAGAACTGTGTTTACATATGACCTTCTGAAAGCGGAGGCCTGGCGCCTGCACAGGACAAGGCTGAAAATGAAGGTAAACCAAATAAAAAGCCACAAGTCCTTCGAGCCTACAGCAGAGAAAGCCTAATGCTAAATGTTTTCCATGCTCCAATTTCATTCATTTAAAGAAATTGTTTGACATGAGACGGGAATATAAAACTAATATTAGTGCAAAATAAACTAAAGGATGTTACTCTGACTTGTATGTATTTTGTTAGGGATTACTGGACAAACAGTGTGAGCCTATAGAACTGTGTTAACTGCAGGAGATATGCCAAGAGGCATTCACTTTTTCTCTGTGCTTTAATTTGTGACTGATATTGTGATATGTCTTATTATATACTGCTTCAGTTGTTCGCCAGTTGTTGCATGTATGATATAGTGGTAGTGTTTACTCCTATTACTGACACGCACTTAGTGGTGGTCTGATATCTGTCAGAAAATTTCACTATGTCTGCACTATTGGTTCCATATGTGACATATGGAATGCATAGATGTATACCTTAATGTGGTGAGGGGGTTTAAGAATGCCAAAGAAGCCAAGAGCAATGTTGTTAGGATGCCAAACTGTCTCACTAGCCTTGTCTCCTAGCAGGGGCACCCAAGGTGGAATGGTCAAAGCTGAGGCACCAGAGTAAGCTGCATCCACTGTCTTCCAGAGTAATGGTCACATCTGGAGAAGAGAATGGATACCTTCTAATGGTCATGGGGGCTGAGAAACTCCTGAAGGACAGCTACTGAGTAGCAGCAGTCATTGAAGGAAACACTGCTGGAGGATCTTTCATAGCTATGTTTTGAAGCTCAGGATGATTCTGGTTAGTAGTGCACAGAAGAAGATAAAGAAGAAAACACTTACCTTTCTGATGAAACAATTGAAAATGAATATGAGACTCCCATGTCAGATGGTACTCCATCAGCTACTGGAAAAGAGCAAAGGACAAGTATGAATAGCACTGTCACTAATGACAACTAGTCAAAGCTGAAAGGAAGTCTAGTGACTGGCATGTACAAAGGTGAACGGGAAGTCCAGTGCTGCACAACATATACAATTCGGGCATGGATCATAAGAAATATAAATCAAGGTAAAATGGGCACATAAAGCAAGACACCGAACAGAAACCTCACAGTACTTGGTGCAAGTGAATTAAAATGGGCTAGAATGGGACATTTTCAGTCAGACAAACACAAAGTGTTTTACTCCTGAAGCAACAAACTCAGGAGAAATGGAGTGACTAATACTGAAGCAAGATGTAGCAAAAGCAGCAAGGGACTATAATGCAAAGTCTATGGGTGATTGGAACACAAAAGTAGGAAAACAAGGCAGAATCCAATGCTGTGGGCGAATTTGACCTAGGAGGACACCAATGAAGCAGAAGAACCACTCATAGAATTCTGTGAAACCAACGATCTGCTTATCACAAATACATACTTCAGGCAACCAATCAGACGGCTGTCCATATGGCCATCACCAGATGGCAGATAGAAGTCAAATAGACTATCTCATTGAACACGTCATTATTCTCTTTGCCAGAACAAGACCCAGGAGCAAATTATGGTAGTGACTATGAACTCTTAATATCAAAAAGATCATCAACATAAGTATAGTGCCAAATGCAACATAACATTTCTGAGGAATTTAAAGTCCTTATAGAGAACATATTTGCATTACTGAACTCAGTCAAGCATGAACCAGAAGAATGGTGAAATGAAACATGATTGGGAAAGGATGCCAAAAGACAATTGCTGTAGCAACAGGAAAGAAAAGGCTTGTATGGATAATGTAAAGGATATGAATAATGTACTGTGACAGCAAAGAAACTTTCATAGTCACAAAGACAGGCAAAATGCAAAAGCTAAAGGTGAGAGAAATAAGGTCAGAATACTGAATGGGACATTTCATGACTATTAGGTAGACAGAAAACAAACCATTACAATGACCAGTGCAAAGACATAGAAGAGGACAACAAAAAATGGAAAATAAGAGACCTCTTTCCAAAGATCCAAGAAATCAAAAATAAATTCAAACTTAGTTCCTTAAAGATGAACAGGGGAACATACTCTCTGACCATGATAAAATAAAGAGAAGGTAAGACCAATATAAGGAAGAACCACAGAAGAGATGAAAGTATGAGAGACTTCTTCAAAGAGGAATCCTACGAGGAAGAACTTGCAGTATTATAAAGTCACTTAGAAGAAATAAAGCACCCAGAGTAGACAGGGGACCAATAGAGGTATTACAAGATGAAAAAACCCGATCAGCCCAAGTCATGACAAGAATGTGCCAACAAATGTGGAAAACAAAGCAGACTGCATGGCACTCCTTCCAGTCCACTGACAGGATACAGTCAATACCATTCCAAACCTTGAGAAAAGAGATGCAAAGGAGTCCAGTAGTTAAAGGACGATGAATTTCCTTGGAAGTGAAATGATGCCCAAGGTATTGCAACAGACAGTTTTCTCTATATGGATAGGGAGATGCTTGATGTTCAAGCTGGATTCTGAAAGGGAAGAAGCACTTGAATTCATATTGAAAACATACTTTGGCTACTGGAACCATTGGCTACTGGAATGCACCAAAGAATTTAAGATCAGTCTATGCTTGATAGACTGCAGCAAAGCCTTTGATTGTGAAGATCATGAGAAGCTATGGATGGTCCTAAAGTGGCTCAGCACTTGAAACAGATAATATGGTTTCCTATAGGCAAAGGTGTCAGACAAAGGTGTATTTTATTTTCCTATCTGTTCACTTTGTATGCAGAACTTATCAGGAAAGCTGGATTAGGATCAGAGGAAACATGAGTTAAAATTGGTAGAAGATACATCAATCATTTAACATATGCAGATGATCCTATATTACCGGAAGAAAGTAGCAGCAAATTGAAATGATGCCTGATAAAAGTGAAAGAAGAAAGTGCAAAAGCAGCACTGCAGCTAAACATTAAGAAAACAAAAATAATGATTACAGATGGATTACAGAACTTTTACTATGAACAATGAAACCATTGAAATTGTGAATTATTTTACATATCTTGGCTCTGTCATCAGTCAGAGCCTGCAGCCAGGAAATTCGAAGAAGACTGAGACTTGGAAGGGCAGCAATGAAAGAACTAGAAAAATCATCAATGGTAAGGTTGCTTCACTGGAGATGAAGGCCAAGATCATCCACACTCTTGTATTCCTGATTACTGTGTATGGGTGGACAGTAAAGAAAGCTGACAGAAAGAAAACTGATGTCTTTGAAACATTGTGCTGAAGGAGAGCTTTGTGAATACCCTACACTGGCAGAAAGGTGAAAAAGAGGGTTCTGGATCAAATCGAGCCACAACATGCCCTGGAAGGAATGACACTTCTGTATGTTGGGCAAGAGTCACTGGAGAAGACAGTCATGCAAGGGAAAGTCAAAGGCAAAGAAGAGGAAGGAAACCAACAATGAGATGGATCAATTCCAAAAAGGAAGCCACACCCTTGAGTTGTAAGAACTGGGTAGGACTGTCTAGGACAGGTATTTTAGAGTAAATTCATGCATAGGGTTGCCATAAGTTGGAGAAGACTTAAGGGCATGTAAGAGCAGCGGGAACAATGTATTGCCACTACAGTTACTACTACTACTCTATCAAGAAAGATAGATTTCTGTACTCAAGGAACTTACCAGCTGTATTGAGATGGTGAAAAGGAAAGTAGGGACAGACAGGGATACCAAGGGATTGTGTGGAGAAATTCACTACAGTTTGAGGTAAGGATGAAGTCCTGAAGTACAACACTGAAAAGAAAAGATAGATTTGAGTAGGAATTTGAAGAAATTGAGTACCAGGCAGACATTCTAACTATACAGAAACACAGACATACGATGACTAGAGCAAATTCTGTATCTGTGCTATAGAGTTGAGATTTCATTAATGGTTAAACTGTGGAATGTCGTGATGGCCACCAACTGATGGCTTTAGAAGGTGAATTCTTGATGAATGCAGCTGTATGTGGCTAAATCATGAAAGCCGAATATTATTGCCAAGATCGGAGGCACTTTGGATTGTATCCAGTAGTGCCATTCTGCTAGCACAGCACTTCTGCTACTTTCAAAAATCCAGTTTTTATCAAATCCAGTCGTTTGATTCCCCCATGAGCTATTGCATACTGACTTGTGCAATACAGTACACAAACCCTTGTGCAAACTGTTGGACAATACCTTGTATAAGCTGGTGCACAACACATTACAACTTCATTAGATTGATTTTTGCTAGAGCTAGTTGTGCTAGTCTTGGCTTTTATCCAGGGCTGTGCTAGTGGAAAAATTACATGTGTTGGTGTTATTCTGGTAGTGGTTGCACAACTGCTATCAGAAATAGCACAGATGATGCATCATCTGGTCGAATAGAGTCATAATGAGCTGCTCAGTCCTTGGTACAACAATTTGCTTGTGCAGCACCTGGTGCAATGCCTTGTGAAATAGTTTGTGCAATGGTTTGTGCAACATGTAATGCAGCAGTTTGTACAACAGCATGTGGAATCAAAGTACTAGATTTGAGACTTGCACGAGGATAAAAGCAAGGCTTCTGGAAGTAGTAGAAATGTTGCACTAGTGGAATGACATTGTTGGCTATAACCCCATATCTTTGACTAGCATCTGCTGGCAAGCAATGATGGGAGTGGGCTGTTATACTTCTATCATGCCTTTGTAGGCATCTGATTTGGTGCTGGGGAAAACAGAATGCCGAACTCTTGTCAGACTGTGAGCAGGACTTCACACACACACATGTATGTATATGCAGTTTTATAATACAGCAATTTCAGCCCAGGAACCTAGTGACTGTTTCCTGATTAGATGTCTGGGCTGCTGGTAAAAGTTTGTAGGAAAAGTACAACAGGAGTTCCAGGCCAAAAGAAAGATCACAAAGAAAATCTTAAAGGCCTGTAAAGAATGGATGTTTGTCTCCACTTTGTTTCTTGTCTTTTGGCATGAAATGTCGCAATTGCATGAATTCCAGCTTCTAGCAACAACTAGAAGAACTTGTGATTCATTTTACTCTTTAACAAGCAGAACAAAGTCATTTTGTAGGTAAATGGAAAGTCCTTTTGATACTTCGCAGATTTCTTCAGGCGAACTAATCAGCAACTTTTTAGAAAACAAGTGTGAGGGGAAAATGTGACGGTTTAGTAGCACATCTAAACGAGCCTCCATTTACAGACTTCAAGGGTGCAGAAGAAAGCACAACAATAGTGAACGTCAGACAGGAAACGGGATGCCGATTTTAGTGCCTGAATAAGTAGACATTGTATAACTAGATGAGTTTGTGCAATGATCCCGGCTGTATAGGGCTTGTATACTAAGTCCTATGCAAACTGAAACAGATACAGTGCCACATAAAAAGCAGTGATAATGGCTTGGGAATCTATAACAGCGTCCAGGAATGCAGATGCTTGTTAAATAGGAAGAAGAGTTTGCATTAAGTGGATGCATACTGAAATGCTGTGCAGGATCAAGAACTGCAGCAATCTCTTTGGACCTGGTTTTTCTCCTGGACGGACAGTACAGTGTCTGGTGCAGAACCTTGTGCATCAGGAAGCAAATTGGTATTGCAAACTCTTTGCACAGTTTCTCCCACTTTTTAAAGATGGAAGGAAAGTCAAGACAGGCAAATAATATCTTACGATTATTGACACAATAAAACAGAGGATGTGAAATAAGAGCAGTGCACTGTCCTTAGTCATGATACAATGTGGATTGTTACTTACTTCCTTTTGGTTACTTCTTTGTTCCTTTGCCAAGGTTCACATTTGCAAAGGTCAAGAGTTGACAACCTTACTTTGATTAGAAAGCTACAAGTCTGAGAGTAATTGGTTTTGACTGTGTCAAGAGAGTCATTTTGTTTCAGTTCATTTTTAGTATAATCTAGCAACATTTTTATATTCTGGATGGAAAGTAAGGTAGATTTAACAACTCTGAATAAGGTATGAAGAAACCGACTCTGATGGATTTCAACCATAGTTGTGAAGCTGACTCTTTTTCTCTGATAGGCTCCCCTGGTTAACTTATAGAACCATGGTCCTCACCATGCTGGGAATCGCTCCAGACCTATTAGATATGGCTGGTGCAAATGGGTAAGTTTGCACTAGCCAAACTAACCCATTTGCATCATTCATTTCAGTTTATTTTCAAGAAGAATTTACTAAAAATTTCAACGTCTCCATAATCACAAAGGAAAGAACTTCACTATATGGTATGTTATTCCATATTCATATGAATCTGAGACCAAAAGAAACTGACGGACAGGCATGGTATAGCTATGGGTTTTTTGCTGTGAGTAGAATGTAATCAACTTGTGAATGTGAATGACAAATATTGAAAGATTAGTCAGTATCTTTTAAATTTGTGTACTGGCCAAGACCTTTGTCAAGTGTCCTCCTATTTGGTGGCTTGAAGAATGGCAACAAGGGATGCCCTCCATTTCTCCCAGGAGTTGTGCCCCGACTCTGGAATGTTCTTCCAAGCAAAGCTTGTCCAACACTCACATTGCTAAGAACTTCCTGGTCTTTAATATTTTTTCTCCAAAGTGTTTAAAAATATTTTTGTATTTCTGTGTTTTGTCTTCCCTGCGATATATTGCTGTGCACAGCTACTAGTTTAATACTGTTGATTTTAGTGTGATTTATTCACATTTTATCATTATTGTAAAACAGCTAGAGAAATGTATTTGATGTGCTTGTAAATAAATGCCAAATATGTATGAATAATCCCCTGGCTACTAGCTTTTAAACTTTTAATTTTAATAAATTAAAAACAAATACATCCTAAAGATACAATATGAAGTCACAAGAGATGCATATCTTTCTTTTCTTCTCAAACCAGTAGCAAATGCCAGCTCTTCTTTAATCGCCTTTAATTAGAAGGAGCCCTTAGATGGAACAAGAAGGGCTAGAAATAATTCAATCATGTGGCTAACAATGTAGGTTTTGTTGTTGCAATTCATCTTTTTTCGGGAACAGAACAGAAACTAATAGTTTTTGCAAGCCAGTAAACTGCTAGGAAATACTAATGAAGATTTTAACAAATCTGCCTCTACATCTTTTGATATACATAGAGTATTGGTTGGGCTTTATACTACTAAAAAATAAAACTGAAAGGTCTTTTTCAGAATGAGAAGTTCGAAGGGAAGAGGAACTGTGGATAATGAATAAGCATTGTAAAGTTTGCCAGGTCCACTGAGGCCTGGTTTGCTATCTTAAATAGACACCCTGTCACTGATCCTTCTTTTCTTTTTTTTCTCAAAGGAAGCATGAGGGACCCAGTTATGGGTCAGGATTGTTAAACACAGATAGGGGTGCTTTACACTTTCCTACTCAAGCACTTTCTCCTTCTAAATTTGTTCTCCACATGTGAGATCTAAAAAAGGGGAAAATACTCCATTAGTGTCACCTGAGGACCAACGTCAGCCTTTGGCTAAGTATGCATAGTGGAACTCTACATGCTAGTTTTCTTACATGTGGCCCTGAGTCAGGTTGTGACTATGAACATCTGGAAGAGAGAAGAGTTGTGATTTCCCCAAATTTCCCCACAAAATTCCACTATTTCCCTGCAACAGTTTCAAAAATACAAAACACTTCATGGTAACAGCACCCATCCAGTGACAGAAACTCTCTCATGCAGTTTTGGAAGTCAGAAATAGGGCACCATTCAAATGCCTCCTAATCCCACATGTTCTCCTGGGTTTCCTTTCCAGTACAATTAATTTATACGAATTCTGTAAGGTAAAGGTTTCCTCGTGACATTAAGCCCAGTTGTGTCCAACTCTAGTGGGCAGTGCTCATCTCGGTTTCTTAGCTGAAGGAGCCAGCGTTTGTTCCCAGATGGTTACCATGGTCATGTGGCTGGTATGACTAAACACCAAAGTGCGTGAAATGCTGTTACCTTTCCACCAAAGTGGTATCTACTCATATTTGCATGCTTTCAAACTGCTAGGTTGGAACTAGGTTGGTGCTGATCCTGTATTGCACTAGATTAACATTATTGTAACTGGGATTGTTTTTAAATTGCATTTTCAATGTGATGTTCATATTTGTATGCAAAGCACTTGGAGGTGTTTAAAATAATAGTCCTGAGATGTTTGATTCAATTAACTTCAATGGCGCCTCCTCCCATGAGAATAAAATTTTAGGGGGCAATTGGGGAGTCAACTCCAATCCTGGGTTGCTGCAGTCACAATCTAAATTTAGCTATATGTGCTTATAGGAGAGAAAGACATTTGTATGCATAACTCCACTTTTAGGTTGGCCAATAGTGTGTGGTCAGGTGTGGGCGGGTTAGCCCTGCTTCAACCCAACTCTAACCCCTTCATGGATCACAGTGGCCACAGGATTGGAAAAGGTCAGTTTACATTCCGATCCCAAAGAAGGGCAATGCCAAAGAATGTCCAAACTACCGCACCATTGCACTCATTTCACATGCTAGCAAAGTTATGCTCAAAATCCTACAAGCTAGGCTCCAGCAGTATGTGGACCGAGAACTAGCAGAAGTACAGGCAGGATTTCGAAGAGGCAGAGGAACTAGAGATCAAATTGCCAACATACGCTGGATCATGGAGAAAGCTAAGGAGTTCCAGAAAAACATCTACTTCTGCTTCATTGACCGTGCTAAAGTCTTTGATTGTGCAGATCACAACAAATTGTGGCAAGTTCTTAAAGAGAAGGGAGTACCAGAACATCTTATTTGTCTCTTGAGAAACCTATATGAGGGTCAAGAAGCAACAGTGAGAACTGGACACGGAACCACTGATTGGTTCAAAATTGAGAAAGGAGTTTGGCAAGTCTGTATACTGCCGCCCTGCCTATTTAACTTATACGCAGAGCATATCATGAGAAAGGCAGGGCTAGGTGAATCACAGGTTGGAATTAAGATTGCCAGGAGAAATATCAACAACCTCAGATATGCAGATGATACCACTCTAATGGCAGAAAGTGAAGAGGAACTAAAGAGCCTCTTGATAGAGGTAAAGGAGGAGAGTGCAAAAGTTGGCTTGAAACTCAACATTAAGAAAACTAAGATCATGGCATCCGGTCCTATCACCTTCTGGCAAATACATGGGGAAGAAATGGAGGTAGTGACAGATTTTACTTTCTTGGGCTCCAAGATCACCGCAGACAGGGACTGCAGCCAAGAAATTAAAAGACACTTGTTCCTGGAGAGGAAGGCTATGGCAAATCTAGACAGCATACTAAAAAGCAGAGACATCACCTTGCCAACAAAAGTGCATATAGTCAAGGCTTTGGTTTTCCCAGTTGCAATGTATGGCTGTGAAAGCTGGACCATAAGGAAGGCTGAGCGCCGAAGAATTGAGGCCTTTGAATTGTAGTGCTGGAGGAGACTCCTGCGAATCCTTTGGACTGTAAGGCGACCAAACCAGTCAGCCCTACAGGAGATCAACCCTGAAGGCCAGATACTGAAGATGAAACAAATATTTTGGCCACCTAATTAGAAGGAAGCACTCCCTGGAGAAGAGTCTAATGCTGGGAACAATAGAAGATGGCAAAAGAAGAAGGGGACGGCAGGGAATGAGGTGGCTAGATTGAATCACTGAGGCAGTTGGTGTGAGCTTAGGTGGACTCCAGGGGATGGTGGAGGACAGGAAAGCCTAGAGGAATGTTGTCCAAGGGGTCGCAATGGGTAGGATGCAACTTCGCGACTAATAGCAACAAAACCATTACTTCTCAGTGTAATATATGGGCATTGAGAGGGCATTCTGAACAAGGACCAGAGCAGCGGGCAAAAGGTAAAAGAGAGTTAAGGGTTAACCCTCATCTAAATTTGACTACCCAAATCCAGATTTATTTATTAGATTTATATCCCATCTTTTCCTTACCAAGAACTCAGAGTGGCTTGTATCATTCTCCTCCTCCTGTTCTCCATCTTATCTCTACAACAACAACCCTGTGAGGTAGGTTGTGTTGAGAATCTGTGGCTGGCTCAAAGTCACCCAATTGGTTCTAAGGTTGAGTAAGGACTGGAATCCAGATTTGGACTTTTGTGCTTAGAATATTTGGGAAAACACACACAGAGACACACACAGACAAGTTATAGGCATTAGCTATGTCAATGTGTGCCTTGTGTCTTCATGGGTTACAAAAAGGGAGGATGGAATAGACAAGTACAAACATCATTTCTCAGTGTGCCAAAGCATGGTTTCATGCTCCATGTGAACCAGAGCCCTGCCTCAAGAGTGTTTGCTAGGAGACTGGGATATCTTATGCCAGAAATAAATGAGGATATTTTTCTGAGATATCCATAGATCACATAGGTGCGCTGTCAATTTGGGACTGAGCAGAGGGAATGGGTCAGCAGTGATTTTCAATATTTCATTGTTTACATAGTAGCTGGGAACTTTTTGCTCTAGATCAATAGGAGGCATTCGCTTCTGATTTATACAGTTTGAAAAGCTATGAATCAAATTCTTCTGGCATTCCTTCAAGAGGACAGATATGACACATGGAGTGAACATATTTTAAGAGTTAGCAAAGAAAACTATTTATAAATTTTTCCATTCTCTTTAACAAGTCTTTAAAGTTTTTTTGGCTTTTAAAAAAGCAACTCAAATATTTAATGAGAAACTGGGATAGATTTATGGCTAAAGAGTGGAGAATAAAAGACTCTTCCTGGGGTCTGGAACGCCGAGCGAAGGGATTTGAGCCAGACATTCTATCCTGCTGTAGATTTTGTTTTTAAAATACTCTTGAAACTTAGCCATATTGCTTAGGATTTCAGTTGGCTGCCAATGTTCCCTTTTGAATTCTGTGGGATTTAACAGAGAGCGATGAACTCTTTAAAACTGGGAAAGTCCAATAGACAGTAGCACCAGAGTGTTTATTGCACAAATGGTTTCAAAACATCCCTTTTCCAGTAATCATTTGAAATGCTTATGTCCTCCTTTCTGCTTTCTCATTGTTCAGCTTTTCATTTTACTTTCTGGCTGCAACATATTTAGCTTTTTCTCTGCATTAAACAGTAAATTAAATTTACCGCAAGACTGTCCCCTACAAAAGAAAAGAGGAAATAAACCAGACTAGGGCTGCAATCCTATATACGCTCACCCGAAAGTCCCATTGAACTCAGTAGGATTTAGAATTGAACAAATTTGCGTAGGCCACACTGTACACTTTAAAGAGTTTCCTTATCACATGCACACACAGAAGTGTATGTCGACTTTCCAAGCTTTGAATTAAAAATTTAATGTGAGGGCAGACTAAGTCTGCTGGGCCTTTTGTTTTCACAGCTGAAGGCCACACACACTTTACTCAGGCCATCTCAGGATTTGCTTTTCCAGGCTGATCATTCGATAATAAAACTGTAAGGAAATTCAGAGGTTCAAGTGCTATGAAAGAAACTGTGGAAGGTAAAGGTTCTGTTTTAAAATGCATTCAGTACGCCTCAGAAGGGAAAAAAAAAGAAAATAAATTGCTGCTTGAGGATGTCGTATGTCATGGCTGTGAAAATCTCCTATTAAGTCACACTACACTGGCTGCCAAAAAAGTTCAAGGTGTCCGGTTTCTACATGATGAAAATGTAGTGCCTCAGATTATCACTTTGTTTGTTTTTTCATCACTTTTTTCACTACTGGTCAAACTGTCTTAATCAGAAAGATACCAAGTAGAGACATTTTCATGATACAATGTTGTCATTTGTGACATTATTGTCTGAAATAAATAATTGGTGGGAAGCACCAAGAATGATGGGTATTAGGGACCAAGAAACTATTACTTTTTTAAAAAAAATAGTTGCCCAATAAACCCAATGTATTCAGAAAAATATTGAGAATGTTGTATGCATGAATACTGGATGAAGTGAGCTGCTAACTTTGTGCCAGAACAGCTGAATAATTTATTTAAATTGTTTTATAGCAATATTGGGTGATGCAAAACTATGTAGCAAGAATCTGTATAATCTGATTGCACATAATTTAGCAATTTATTTCACTGATAAACTATTGGAGGTACTGAATGAGAATTAAAAAAAATTTGCAGGTGAGGATTTTTAAAACTTTAAAAACTTTTTTTGCACCTTCCTTGGTGAGGATTTTTAACTTAACTTTTTTTTTTTTTTTTTTTTTTTTTTGCAGGTAAAGGAATCAATCCCAGTGAAGGAGGACAAATTGAAGGGAATGAGAACAACTCAGAAATTGGAAGTTTTGACTAATGGAAAAGAAAAAAAAATAGATGTAGAGATGACTAAGAGTGAGTCAACCTTCTTTAAAGGGTGTTAACACTGAGGAGGAAGAGTAAATATATACTGGGATTATGTGGAGTATTGCTAGGAGTACGTGTATGAAATTAATTAAAAAAAGAAATAAGTGAGTTTCAGGAATCCTTGTAAGGAGTTAGATATGTTAATATATACAATATTTTATTTTTCAGAGTAGTTCTTTCAGACTTTTATACATGTCTAGAAGTATTGTAGGGATGGATCTAATGTCTGGCTACTTGACAGACGATGCCGTTGTAAAATTATCCTAATGATAAAATTATCTTCTGTTAAGCATATTATTATATCTAGTATGTACACCAGATTTTAGTTCTGGATTATATATGATATTAAGTAATAACATGTCTTAAAACAACCTCTGAGTGTCGCTTTTTGTTGTGAATGCGGCCTTTTGTTGGGTATCAGGAACAGAGCAGTACAAGTGGTTGGAGAGGCAGAATGGCGAGCCAATTAGCTCTGAAGTATTAAGAGCTCACTCAGGCCACCTGCATCAAGGAGACAAAGGTCCAGAGCCTAGTGCTTAGCTTCTGAAGTTACACAGCAGCAAAGTGGCTGCCAAATAGCTTCCTCCTCTTATGGCCAACATCACAGAAGGCCCCAAAGCACATAAACAGGAAGTCAGTACCACAAATAACAAAGACATACAGCATAAACAGGATGTCCATGATATGTGACATTTTTTTCCCTCTAGGATAGAAGAGCACTTTGTGAAATCATACAAAACCATACACACAAAATAAAGTCATTGCTCACAATTATGTTCCCAGAGTACGATGCATATTAAACTTGACATTTCCTGCACAATATTTTAATGAATACAGCAGAAGGGAACAAAAAAGACAAAATAGCCAGTAATGTTGAAAGTGGCAACTGAATGAAATGAATTATTTTTTTTTAAAGCAAAATAATGAACAAACACAACAACATAACTACCATTGAGGCTGAATGGCTGAATCACACAAGTCACAAAAGACTTTTGCGGAGAGACATGTAAATAGCACACACACTGCAATTAATCTGCATTACTTTAATCTGAACGGACTAGGTTTATTTATTTATTTATTAAGAGCTTTTCTATCCTGTCCCCTAAAGAACATCTCATTTGTTCTCATTATGCTTCTTACTGGGACCTTTATATTTCATAGTTTTGCTTAGATATCTTTATTATAATGCACTCAATTGGTATTGAATGCCAAACATGTAGGCTAAATCTGTTTTCCAAAACCTCTTTCAGAAAAGGCTTTTTAAAAATAAAATTCTTATCTTTCTGTTTTAATATAGTTTTGTATGTATTACAATGTTTTGTTATCAGACCAGGAATATGGATCAAAGGAGGATTCAGCAGCCTGCTAGATGGTTGGTCCTTCATTTTGGAGGACAGTTCTGGTTCAAATAGATAGTAGGGATACAGTGGTACCTCGGCTCATGACGTCTCAGTTCACAACCGAATCGGGTTGTGAACAAAAATTTCATAAAAATTTGGCTGCAGGTCGTGAACTCTGCATTAGGTGATGATCACAAGTGTATCCACCTTCCCTGATGGGCGCGATTGTGGCTGGGGGGGAGATGGCTGCGATTGCGCCCATGTTCCCTGCCTGAGCACGCCCACCCCTGCCTCCCCCCTGCACCCACCTCCCCCCACTCCCCACATGATCGCTGGGGGAGGGGGAGATGGCCAAGATCTTTGTTGTTCTTTGTCACTTTGCTTCAAATTTTTGTGAGTAAAAAAAGATAGTTGCAGAACGGATTTACCTCATTTACATTGATCCTTATGGGGAAATTTGACTTGGCCCATGACCAATTTGGGTCACAACCAGAGTCCTGGAATGGATTAAGTTCATGAGCCACAGTGCCACTGTATAAGATATCTATTTTAAGGATGTAACAACTCAGGAAAGGTCCCATCAGGTAGGCAGAAGGGGAGAATGCATATATCAGGGAACAGTGCCTGAAATTCAGCTTTATCTGACTTGGTCAGACAAGGTCAGGGACTGAACAAGTTGTTTGCCCCCAGGGCTCTTAAGCTTCCTTAAACTGTGCCCTGTGCGTACCGCTTAGCTTAGATTTTCCTTTATCTTTAGCATGTGGTCCAGCTGAGACTGGTGGTTTCAGCCTGGAATAAGAAAATAACCTGGGCCACTGATCTCTTTGAATAATCAGACTGATCCTAAACATCCTTGCTTTTTGGTTGCTGTGGTTAATGAAATGCCATGATCAACTATTAGATTGCAGGTGGTAGAATAATATAAAAATGCAATGAAACACAAGAGAGAGATTGGAGATCAGATTCTATGGCAATAATGGCAATGAAGAAATCTTATTTCTTCACACCCATTGCCTAAGATTGCCAAGTGGAACTTTTCTGAGTGATTAAATTTCTTGTGTTAACAACTGGGATACAACACCTTGAGCCCTCAAAGTTTCTTATTCACTCTATTTCCTCCAGAAAGGACTGTTTAACTATTGAATCGGAGCCTGCAGGCAGACTGTGGGACATTTTGCTGGGAAAACTGCTTCTATGCTGAAGGAAGTAGATGCCGTTTTTGTGACTGAATCAGAGATGGATGGGACCAGTGCATGATCCAATCATGTTATTCTGGATATGTTGCAACTTGCACAACCTGAAGAAATGAAGAAACATCTTAGAAGACCTGTTTACCACCTGTTAGCTGGACCCTTTCCCATTCTGGCTTGTAAAATCAACCAGGGTGTAAATCTTATATTTGTACCTTGGAAATGGTAAATGGTATTTTAAATAGATCAGTAATGTAGCTCCTGTTTGGACCCTATGGTTTTGGACAATTATTACCCAGTGTTTAATATGGCATTCTTGGCAAGGTGTTAGAGTTAATGGTGGTCCCAGCTTATTTGGGTCCATTTGAATCTGGTTTTAGGATGGAAATAGACTGGTACAAATGTCAGAGAAACCAGCAATGGACTTAGCGGAATTCAAATTTCTATGAATCTGAGTTACAGATTCTACAGATGTTGGCTTTTTCAAAATTGCACAGATTACATGGGCTTGCAGAATAGATTTTTTTTCCTTTCTGGAATTTTAAACAAATTTAGTCACAGAAAATTATGAAAAACACTACAGAAAAATGAGCATTTCTTCCCATGGCATAAAGTATGATAATGAGCACTTCCAGGGAATTGGTGCATTTTCAGAAGTTGTACAAATGCATTTGCACTAAATCCAATGCCATCAGTGAGTACATGACAAAACAGATGTGAAGTACGTACAGATGGGACAGATGTTAGAAAATCTCTTTGTCCTTGAGACTTGGTCACTTCTGCTGGGAAAATGCACATGGGGAGTACAGCCCTGTTTGATACCATTGACCATGGTATCCTTCTGAATTGTTGTTTGGACTAGGCCAAGGAAGAATGTGCTTTCAGTCCTTCCTGGATGAATGGTCTCAGATAGTGCTCCTGGGGAACTTCTTTTCTACCAATAGTCCAGCCTTCTCCAACCTGGTGACCTTCAGAGGTCTTTGTCCTACAACTCACAGAATTCCCATCCAGCAGGGCTGATGACTAGGAATTCTGGGTGTGGCAGTCCAAATGTGTCTGGAAGGCACAAGGTTGGGGAAGGCTGCCATAGTCATTGATCTACAGTATGATACGAGGTGGCATTTTGTCTTCCTTGATTTTTAACATCAACATGAAACTACTGGTTGAAGCCTTCTGAAGGTTTAGGTTCCACTGTACCTACTTAATACATTCAGCTCTACCTCTTGTATCCTTCTGTTTGTTTCAGAGCATGTGGGGAACTCTTGAATCAGTCTGCACGGAGAGATAAGTTGAAATACTATGGAAATCCTGTGGATAAATATTTTGGATGGAAGTTTCATCTGGAGTCTCTTGTGAGGTCTTGTGACTTCAGTGCTGGAATTCTGCAAGCTGAGACTATACCCTGTACAGCCAAAGCAGAAGAAACTGTGCCTTCCTGAGGCCCTGGCAGGGGCAGGGAAGAAAAGATGCTGGGCTTGGACTTCTGCTGATTCTAACTGCCATCCTAGCCGTTCTTGCTTGCCCGTCTCCAGCACTAAATCTAGATGGCGGAAAACAATTATCTTGAGAAAAATACTTGGCACAAAGTGCAGTGGAGGCTGCGGAAGTTGTGTGACTGTGCTTCTTCTGGCGTCCAGAGGCTTTTGTGCATTGAGTGCAGGAGATGGGAGTGGGCTCTAAGCAAGCTGTCTTAATTTGTATTCCCAGCAGCAAAATCTGGTGATGATCCCCAGTTGAGATAGCTTTGGACAAATTAAGACACACATTCATTGCAGAGGAGTCAGCTGACAGGCATGGTTTCTAAAAAGCGATGCTGTCCAAAGGCAGTAGTGTGCCTCTTGATTGCCAGGCCATGGGGACAGATAGGCAGGGCTGTTGCCTTAACACAAGATTGATCACCTGCCGCCAGCACGGTCATGGATGCTGGAAGTCGCAGTGCATCACTCGACTGGGCAAGATGGCGTTGATGCTTTGCTCGTGAGCTGCCTGGAAGCATCTCCGTTCCACTTTCAGAAAAAGGATACTGGACCCAGTGCACCCTTAGTTTGATCCAGGAGTTAAGCACTTTGTTAATTCAGCCAGCAAAGACGCTGAGCCTGTGTCTGGTTGAAGGCAGGACAAGTTTGAACTAGAAAAATTATGATTATGCCTTAAAAAAAAACAGGCTGGTGATTAACATATGCAATGAATAATTAGGTCATGATGAAGATTTAGATTTATTCTTGCTATTTTCCTTTCAGTGGGCAACTAGGAGATGAGCTTGGCTCAGCTTGATGCAAAGTATAATCTTGTCTGAAAATAATATAGTGCCTTACAGTGACAAACACAGGAGCATCTCATCTGTCTAATTCAAAAAGATTAAGCAGCACTTTGGGACAAAAAGAATTCAAGGTTCAGAGGTCATGCAAAGTTCATCAATTCAGACTAGAAAACCAGTCTTTTTATGTTAGGGTTCCGGTCCCTGTTCCCGTCTGGCATAGAGGTAGCTGCGTCATCATTGGAAAGAAGTTTCTGCCACTGAAGCAAATGGGCCAGTGCCTGGAAGTAGCATAGAATGCCTGCATTCAGTGGGAAGAAAATTTGCTTTCTGTTCAGAAGGACAAATCCAGCTTAGAGGCAATTTGGTCATATTCTAAATGATACTTAGATGTGCTCATCCTGTCTTTATTTTACTGACTTGAGATTTTAAGTGGTATTTTACTGAATTGGGATTTTAAGTGGTTTTTAAATATATACCAGGGTTCTTAATATTAAATTTTTATTGTTTTAATGTGACCCTTATTTTAAAATGTTGGCTTCTCTAGAAACTCAGTATTAAACAGTGGCAAAAGTACCTATAGATAATTATACAGAAATCAATGCAACAATGTCAGGTTCTTCCTTCCTATTATCCTTCCTAACTTAAAATTCCTAAGACATATTTGACATTTGATAATTGTATCTGTATATATTGTATAACATTATACAATAAGTGTATAAAAATGCAGAATTTGTTAAATATAACAAAGAAAATAAATATCCATATGAAATTCATCTCAGAGTTTGTCATTTGAGCAATTGTACGTTGGCATGCCCTGTCTCAACCAACATCAAAGATAGGATTGGACAAAGTGACTCATCATTTGGAAATAAGATCTAGCCCACTCCCTTTTGCCAGCTTAGAATGTTTATTTCTAAGGAAAAATCCATCTGGACTCAGTTACAAACTCTGACTTTTCTTCCTAGAATACTACAATCTGGTGGGTGTGATTGAGCCAGGGCAGATTCTGGTGAGCCATGGTCAGTTCCTGGCAGAATCTCCCACTTAGCCCATGATATGGTTTTACTGTTTAGATCACTAGCATGCCAGTTGGTTAGCAAGTCTAAGCCAGTGGCAAATTTCTGAAGAAAGCCATTTTTTTTTTTTTTTTTTTGGTTTCAGACAGACTCAACTGGCATGGAAAACAGTATAAAAAGGAAAGTATAGTGGTCGCATGGAGTGGTTGCGTTGCAATACCTCTAGATACTATGCAAATCTTTGTGGAAGCCATACAACGTGGGAACCACTACTGCTTTTATAAGTATATAACCTAAGGGGTAATAAGGAAACATAAAGGTGTCCACAGAAAATTGACATGCCAGGAAATGCCAGTCCACCACAGTCAGTTCCTGAACAGATGCATACAACTTGCTCTCATCTTTGCTTTGAGTTTGCAGTTGCACCTGGTCTCATAATGCTGTTCAAACAAACAAGAGGGTAAGCAGGTAGAGTGTTGGTTCATTTGGATATCTTCATTATCATGATTTGAGAAGGAAAATATGGCAGGATTCTTTCTTCTAAGCAACATGCTGTTCATCAAAAAACCCTGCATGCAACTCTTGGCAACCTCAGATAGCACCTTTAAAGTATGTTGACACTTCCAACATTTAAGACAGATAGGAATAAGAATGCACCTGATCCCATTGTTAATTTCATTGTTAACTGCACATATTAACAATGAAATGAACTGAATTGCTTGATACCTACCTACCTACCTACACCAGGTAGGGATAAATTTTGATTAAACTCAGAGATACTTTTATCCCTTGGGCACACAGTTATGGCCTTCAGCACCACAAAAGGCCTCAGCAGTTATAAGTTGCATATAAATACATGTATAAATAAATAATTAATAAAATAATGGGCCTGCTAACAGTAGGGTAGGAGAGATTCATTACTGGAATTTGCATGTGTATGTATAGCAGGTTAATTTTATTAAAGGTGGAAAACAGATAATATCCATGATGGCTTCCAAGCAGAGCTAAATAGGCTGTGATAAACAATCTTTTTGTTTATCTTGACGTTGCCCTGAAAGCTCAAGGGCACCATGTTGGTGTCAGAGATTAAACTGGAAAACAAAATAAATGGTCAAAATACTTGCTGCCTTGCTTAAAATCTTTCCTCAAATGAAAATGCTGCAAGGTGTGTTGCAATATTCTCAAAATATTTTTGGTACATAATCATAAAGCCATTTGTGTAATTCAATATTATGCAAAATATTTTAAAAAATATCAAAATTCTTCCTGCTTCCTAAATCATTACTAAAAGCTTCCTCTTTCTGCCATGACTTTTCTTTCTGTCTATTGTTCACAAACAATAAGTGTATCAGTTCGCATATTACAGATTATGTATCATTTGTCAACTGCCATACTAATTTTTTTCTTGAGATGAGTTTTGCTTTGATATTTTAAAGCATCTGTCAATCAGAACATAGATTTCCACTTTACAGTAAGCATCTTTTGGTCCCCTAAGTGTGCATTGACATGGCTGTCTGTATGGTCTGTACGGCCATTGGAAAATTGGAAGCCCAGCTTCAATCTTGGATTCGGGGCACCCACCATCCACCCTTGCAGCAGAAATGGTTCTTTCCATATCGGAGCTGGTGGAAGTCTTGTTCTGAGGGTGTACCAAAGAGGAGTAAGTCTCCATGAGGATACAAGGAACACAGTGGTGCCTCAACCCTGTCTCCTTGTGAGCAGGGTTAAAACATGTAGAGGGCTGCCTTATATGTATTTAAGAGGGTTACGGAAGCATGGAGTCAATCCTTGCCTCCATATTGCTCTTGTCCTTCACTGGATGCCTGTAATCCTCTGAGTTCCCCACTGGATGGTGCTCCAAATGACCTTGTTCAGTCATCAAAATGTGATTATCAATATCAGAACATCAGACAACCTCTTATCTGAGTACAAGGATATAAAACAAAAGGTTTGCATATGAAACTGTAGGTGCTTGCCAGAGTGAAGAAGTTTATCTTGACCCAGTATTGATGGTTAGATTGTTTCCGGCAAATGAAAAATCATGCTGTGTGGAACATGGAGCATGGGAATGTGTGGTGAATTGTAAAAGTGGTTTCTTGGGGCAGAATCCACTGGGGAACTTGCAACCTGCTATGTTGTTCAAGCAGCCTCCACCATTTGTGCAACAGTGATTTGGCACTTCTGGGGCAACCCAAAATGAGCAGAAATGCTTGTTTATGGAAGGAAGCAGGTTGTGGGAGCTTGCATAAGGGAGCTCCACTGACCTGTCTCTTTCCAGAAAAAAACGTTTCTGCTCATTTCAGGGTTTCCTCTAGGATGTGCTAAATCTCTCTTGTGGGTCCCACTTGCACAATGGAATCAGTGGGGTGGAACGGAGGGGGCATAAACACTCTGTTTGATTCCTCCCTTTTTTCTTATCTGTGGCTAGCACTTGGAGCTGCTATTTTGTTAGCTTCTTGGTTAGGATTGATTGGATTGAGAAGCTGGGGAAGGTGGCCTTGAGACAGCTGCCCCCTCAGTTCCCACACCCCCATCTCCCAGTTGCTGTTCTCTTCAGTGCCCCCCTGTCCTTGGAAAGCACACCAAGAGTAACTGTCTCGTCCATTCCCAACATTGTGCTCCATACTAACTCCAGTTTTCTTCAGGCCTTTGCCTTTCCCCTCCTTCCCATTCTTTATCTGCGTCTCCATTTCTTTCTTTCTGGCTCTCCATACAGCCAAAGAGCAATGCCTATTACAGATTTTTAAACCTCCTCCTGTTCCCATATCGACATGCTTCTCCAGTCATCTGTGGGTGCTCTGATGTGAAATTATGAATCATCTGAGGAGGAGAAGTGATAACGGAGCCCCTCCATGGTTGCTGCTCTTGAGCTCCCCAGCAGAAGTTGACAGAAGTGATAAAGGAGTGGGGAGACCGTGGGGAGACAACGCTGAGCCAGAGGAGCCATTCCAGCATGGTGTGTCACATGTTTCTGGCTTCTGGCTGTTCTGGCACATCACCGGGTTCTGGCTGTTCCCTGCTCTGGACTCCCAGTTCCCCTCTCCAGCTGACTGCTTTCACCCTGGCCCCATCACTATAGCTTTCCACGCACTATAGTGAATGTATCCCACACGAGCTACTAATAGGGTGGCTGCTTGGGCATAACTCCCCTCCCCTAAAAAGGACATGTATCACCTCCTCCCCCCACCAGTAAAAAAAAAAAAAAAGACAAAAGAGGACACAGATGTGTATATTCTAATGTCCTTGTATACAAGGACTGACACACACACACATTTAGAAACAAAGCTATGGTTTAAATAGAAATGTGACAGTTCTGACTGTAGTGGAAAATCCTGTGACCCCAGTCTGTGCACGTGTGCTTGCCCGGCGGGTCAGCTTGCTGTTCCGAGGCACTGCTGCCCCCCCCCCCGGGCTTTTTCATACCCAGCACAGCAGGGCGGTGTTGCTGAGAGCTGCAGACTGCACCATGGACAGCATCAGACCAGGGAAGGCTTTTGATCGGACAAACAGAAGGTAGCCTTAAACAGAGGGCTGTCCTCTCTAAAGTAGGGCATTATTAAAAGCTAGGTGCCCCCCTCCCATCCAGCCCAGTCATTTTCAACCTGATGCCTTCCAAATGTGTTGCTCTAAAAGTCCCAATGGTTCTCACCATGGTCGCTTGGGATGACGGGAATTCTAGTACATCTAATTTGGAGCTTATCAGATTAGAGAAGGCAGTTTAAAACATCCTTGCATTCCTTACGCACATAAACTAAGCTATGACTCTTTCATCAAGCCTGGAGGGTGCTCTGGAAGCAGAATAATATTTTAAAGTTTCAGTTAGCATGTACATATGAAGGAGAATGAAATGATGCTCATAATCTGGTAGAATGGAACTTTACCACTTCAGGGGGCAGGTACAATATGCTATTGTTGAATGTCCCACATTCCACAGTTCTGAAAGTACTACTCTCTTAATAGAGACTAGATCATTAGACTTTATCAGGTTCTCCCTTCCACATGCTTGACTGCTGTGTTGTTCCAAAGGATTTCCCAGTACTCCCATGCAGTAGTTTGTCAGGAGAACATAGCCAAAAAACACTTTCTCTCCGTCCTCCATTATCAGACTCTGGGAGCACCATTTGTGAACAAAGCTCTTTGGATCCATCCCTTTGTTCTT
Source organism: Varanus komodoensis (assembly GCF_004798865.1). NCBI lineage: Eukaryota > Metazoa > Chordata > Lepidosauria > Squamata > Varanidae > Varanus > Varanus komodoensis. The sequence continues at coordinate 3,848,073 of NW_025335761.1, forward strand.
GCTTAATCTCCACAGTTCATAGATTAGGCAATGCCATTATGCTCACATTCATGTTGCCACCTGTTATAAATCTTTGGCATGCAAGAAGATACATATCTACATCTTCATATATTCTAATATCAATTCAAGTCTTGGAGCACAATCACAAATGCAACCAAAACTTACATCACCATGCACAAAATGGACTTAGAGAAGCCTTGAATATTGCAGAAGTACTTAAGAAAAATGGTGGGAGAGACTCCTTTCCCTAATACCTCAGTGAGGACTGGAATGCTTATTGCCCATGGAATGCTGAGTGATTTTCAATTAAAAACAACAAGAACAACAACAACAACAACAACCCTGAAATCCAGAGGGGAAGAGGAATGGAATGGCAAGTCTATGAAAAGAGTCCAGGGAAAGGGGCTTATAAACCCAGTTTGCAAGTCATGGGGCAGATCATGGGTCAGTTAATTACACTACATTTGCTGTAATACATGCTAGGTGCATTCCATGGCAATTCTGAATATTTAACACCTCATTCAGGTTCATATTATGTGACATCTTTATCAGAATATTAAAGATTAATGTTCAGTTAAGCAACCCACAAATAACCTACAATTAGGCTTAGGAAAGAAAAGGGCAGTGAAAACCATCTCATCACCTGGATGTCACTTTGTTCACATAAAGGCTATTTTTAAATCTCCTTAGGAGATAGAAATTAGAACAACTCTCTCTGTCAATGGATACAGACAAGATGGGGCACCCCATTTCCCCAAACTGAATAGGAAATAAACATATTCAGAGAACGACAAATGTTGTCTGACTATCAGAGGTAGAATGGAAAAGTGGATGGAACCCTCAACAAAATCAGTAGAATTCTAGCACGTGTGTGTCTATCCCAGTCTTTTAATCCAGGGATGCGTGCTTTAACAAACACTTCTTCATAACCCCAACTCCCAATCAATAGTTTCAAAACCTATACTGAAAATGCTTCTAACTACTTTATTGTGCTAGATCACGGTTAATTTCCTTCGTTAGGTACTTCCTACCAGCCCATATTTTGACATTTTTTAATTATGGTATACAGTAGTTGGCTTTTATTAGACTGCTAAGAAACCTGCAAGTATGTAATAACAGCTTTCATGATTAGCTGAACTTTGTTAAGATTTATTTTCCCCTGACAGAGTAGAAACAAGCAATGCAAATGCGGGCACAAGTTTTGCTGGACTAAGGATAACTCTTTCTGGTTACATGTGAGCATTGCAAGTTTGAATGTTCCCCCAAATCTTTCACATAAGCACACTCTGTACATATAAAACTAATATGCATCTAAGAAAGGGGTTCTAGTTTAGTCTGGTTTTGCATATTTATTGAAAGTATTTATTTTGTGAGACATAGGTCTCAAGTGGAAAAGCTCAGCAAAAGCTAAACCACGTACTTTCTCTGTTAGCGTGGTTCTTCTGCACAGCTTGGTTGCAGCAGCACCCATTTCGAGAAGAGAAGGTGGGGCTGTGACGGAGTCTGGCTTTAAAGCTACTTGCTGCTCCTGTTTCTAATTTTTGCTGCTGCTGGGTTTTTTTCTCCCCAGTACTTTCCCTTTTTTGGCTGTGATATGCATTTCTATTGATAATTCCATTTTAGTGCATTTTTACCAATGAGAATAGTTTGATTCTTTTCTGGATCTGACTAAAATCGTTTTGCCTTCTAATCATCGGAGTGGTATCTTGAAATGTTTCGCTTTATTGTGTACACTTTCTTCTCTTGCTGTAAATTACTTTCAGCACGATGTTGCAGTGAAAAGCAGCATGGAAATGAACCAGTGGTGAGCTGAAGTTCTAATCTAGACCCATAAAACAGTTCTTGGCAATTGGATGTTTCAGATGCATAAAGGACTTACGGGGCTTTATTCTGTCATAGATGTGCTTAATCAATCTGCCCCTGGCAAGAGGCCGGGTGTAAGGAACCCTCCTACACACTTCCTGCCTCTGACTCAATTACTCATGATACAGAAGATGGCAACTGTTAGAAACTTAACATATGCCACCTGCTCCTTTGGGCCCAACCCTAGCATGACTCTGACTTGTACCGGCTAGCTGGCAGGAATCAGACTCTTGAATGGTAGATCATGACTCAGTGCATGACTAATGCTCCTGAACTTGAGTTGCTTAGAGTTAACTGGTGTAGACCCTACTTGCATCCATAAAGCAAGCTAGAGCAAAATGTGCACGTGAAACAGAACCTGCAAATCAGTCCTGCCCAGATTCTCAGGGCAGCACTGCTTCAGGCAGAGCCCACATGGAGATCCTCCCTACCAGCACTTCCCCAGTCTTGTGGTCCCAGTCACACACCAAGTCCTCCTTTGGTATAGTCTGCCTCCCCTTTCCTGCTTTCACTAGAATCTGGTCACAGGGTTGCCTTTGCTGGAAATGCAGCAACAGTGAGAACCAGTGAATCCCACACTGTCGGCCCCTTCCAAGACTGCCACAAAGAGTCAGTGAAAGCTGCAGGCTGTATTTGGGCACGTGGCTCTCAGAGCAAGGACAGGGTGGCCCAAGGACTGCAATTTCCCAGTGGGACAAGACAACAGCAAAACAGCTGCTGTAAGAACAGGGCTTGAGACACTTTGCTTGCTCCTGGCTTTTCTGAAAGTGGATGTGGAGATTGAGCTCTTCTGGAGCACAAAATGGTGAGCTGGCCCTTGAATTGCACACCAGGATTAGAGTTAAGGTACCATTTACGTTTAACTCAGAAGGTGACAGTCATGCAATTGAACATGGGAAAAATGTAAAGGGGAGAAATTTGGCTTATTTTTTGCCCTCTAAATATTTTTTCATTTTATTTTAGTTATTCATTCAATTTATATGTTGCCTCATTAGCCACAGTCATTCTGGGCATCTCACAACACAATAAAATGCATAATGCACAACACAATAAAATCCACAGTTACCAATAAACCCAATGAACGATAAATATACATAAGTAAAAGCTAGTAAAATTAAGTCAGACAAAATTTAGAGGAGGGATTAAGGCACTGCCTGGATTTGGCAAAAGCTGGCAGTGCCTTTCTCCCCCGCCCAGAGTGCTTGTTCGAAAGGTGATCATCCAGTGCGGAACGAACTATGTGAAGAGGATGCGATGCACTTCAAAGGTGGTGCCAACACCGTACCTTTGGAAGGATTTTCGAAGGTCACAGCAGGGCCTCCACTTCTCCCATTCTCGGTTAGACAGTCATAGTGTCTGAAATCTTTCAAGTAAATAGCAGATTGCAATTATTATTTTAGTTATGTTTTCATTTTAAATGCTATTTTATTATTGTTAGCTGCCTTGATAGTCATTTCTTGGTAGAAAAGTGGGAGGCATCAGTTTAATTAGTAAAGCATTGTTATTATAAGCCACTTTTTTTTAGTTACCCCCTGCTGCTTTTGTGAAGGGATGCAAAAGATAAATAATGATTCAAACCGAGCATTGTGTTTCAAATGGACCTACCAAGTTAGATTGTAATCTTGTTTTCCCCAAATCAAATATCCTGTTTTCAATCTTGTCTGCCTCCTGTCTGCTCTTTCAGATCTAACCCAGGACATTTTGCGGCCTGATGTGAAGGACAAGATGGTGAGCCTCTCTAATTCTTATGCAGGCAAGGGAGACGACTTTTTCACTACTTCTGAATGCATCAACTCAGCTTATGGGTTCCCTGACACATTGCTTCTTTTCCCCAGTTCCAGGCCATCCAATGTGGGCACCTCACTCAGCCTAATACTAAAGATAGCCTTAAATTTGTACTAGAAATGCAAAATGTTCTCCTGAATGCACATGTTAAGTTTTTATGTCAACATCTCTGTGAAAATCTCGCTTTGCATCTTATTCGCCCTTCCCATGTCATTTGAAACTGATCATGTGAAAGTGCAATGTAGAAATTTGTAATACAATTTCATACACATATTTGCAGCACAAATATGTGCATCAAATTGCATTTGCATAGTTCAATATTCAGTAGAGATATTTTGTTACTGGCAGAATACTAGAAACAGAGTCGGAAGGGGTCTCCTGGCCATCTAATCTGACCAGTCTTGCCATCTAGCTCCAGCCAGCTCCACTTATGACATGCCTAGCATGTGCATGTCCGGCCTAATCTTAGACACCCTCACCGATGGGGCTTCAACCACCTTTCATGGAAGCCCATTCCATATCCTAGGGGTCCTAACCATCAGGTAGTATTTCCTGGCAGCCACCTTGAAGCTTGGTTCCCTGAGCTTTGCTCTACTGGAATGCATTCTGCCCACAAGGGAAAAAAGGTCATGACCCACCTTCTCATAACATCTCCTCGCATACCTATACATTGCTAACAGGTCCCCTCTGAGTCCCTTCTCAAGACTGAAAAGACCCAGTTCCCTCAGTCTCTCCTCATATGGCTTACCCTGAAAACCAGCCACCATCCTTGGGGCCCTTTGCTGCACTGGATTCCAACCTTGCTATATCCCTCTTGTAATGAGGGGCCCAGAAATGAACACAATACTCCAGCTGCAGGCACACCAGAGTTGTACAGAGTGGCCATAATACCTCTCTTGATCTAGAAGTCATGTTTCTGGCTGTGCATCCAAGAGTGGAGTTTGCCCTCTTGACCGCCATGTCACATTGCTGACTCATGTTTAGCCTGCAGTTGACCAGCACCCCGAGATTCTTTGCACAAGTGCTGCTCTCCTTTCGGATTCGGAGCACCTGCTCCTCAGTTGTGGCCACCGCCCCCATTTCAGTATCATCTGCAAATTTGATCAGCAGACTTGTCACCCCTTCTTCCAGGTCATTGATGAAAAGATTGAACAGGATTGGTCTCAGGACAGAGCCCTGGGAGAGCCTGCTCATCACTGACCACCATCCCAACGATTCCCCACTAATAGTTACCCTCTGGTTTCAGTCTGTCAACCATGCCCTAATCCACTGGACAGGGCACTGGTCTGTCCCTAAACTCCTCAATTTCTCAACCAGGCTATCATGTGGCACTTTGTCAAAGGCCTTGCTGAAATCCAGGTAAACCACATCGACTGCATCCCCTCCATCTAGCCACCTTGAAACCTTGTCAAGAGAATGCTGTTTTTTCAGCTTTGATACATAAGTTTTTAACTTTCTTTAGCTATCAACAGTAGAATTCCAATTAGGCTATTATTGTAATTATTATTGCTATTTTAATCATGATGTATATTACACTTTCTGACAAAAGACACCCAAATATTTACATAGTTCACAAACATAATAATAGATGTTACTTCAGATAATCAATTGTCTCAATTGTATCAATGACTGGATCTCTTCTTGATCCTTCAGAGTGTAGGACACAGAATAACAGGCTCAAGTTACAGGAAGCCAGATCCCAGCTAGATATCAAGAAACATTTTCTGACACTGGAACCAATGACCTAGGGAGTTTCAGGGCTTTCCCACACTATAGACATTCAAGATGCAACTGGACAACCATCTGAGAGGGATGGTTTAACTTGGAGACCTGTACTGAGCAGGGGATTGGATTGCATGGCCCTCTGGCCCCTTCCAGGTGTACTTTTCTATGATTTTATGATTCTATTTTACAGTCTGAAGTGGAGCTGTAAAACCAACAGTTTTAAAAAGGAGTCTTTCTGCACCATGCAACCCTTTCCTTCATCTATCATGCACCAATTCCCCCTGCCCAAGATACCACCCAGAGCAGGTCACTTCAACCTGCTGCCTAGAAGGGCTGGTCCACTAGGTTCTTACACAATGGCTATCACCATGGTGACATCTTTGGGAAGTAAACACGATCGGTCATTCATAATACTAAGTCAGCAGCAGTCTCTCTGGATTTTCCATGAATAACTGGCAGTTTAAATTGCACAAAAGGGACTTGAATGAGCAGAGGTGGGAGAAAAGGAATAAATGATCTCTCTCTCTCTCTCTCTCTCTCTCTCTCTCTCTCTCTCTCTCTCTCTCTCTCTCTCTCTCTTGATTCTTTTAACCCACTGTCTTAGTAGGTACCCACTGGTATGCTTGCTGCTTCTCTAATAGCACTATGTAACAGGACAGAGACCTTAGCTGGACTCTATCAACCTGAGATTCATGGTTTCCATACCTCCTGCCTTTTAAGTATGTTTCTAGTCCTTACAATTCAGAAGATAAATTTCCCAGTGTGTGACAACTATGCCTGGTGGTAAGCAGTTCTTGTAGTATTAAGTTGGTGGGTCTTCAGCATAAACTTGGTTTTATATGATTTAAGGTAAACTCCTATGCAAGTTTAGACCTACAGCTCTGTGGCTGGGGCATGCTGGGAGTTGTAGGCCATGTTTCTGTCTAAACTTGCATAGCATTGTGCCGTTAATTTCTTTAAGTTGTAACAGATTGCTTTGGCCCAGTTTCAAAGGCAATAGCATTCACTTCCATGTGTTATTGATATGCTGCAGGCTATAGTTGATATTTGTTTCTTTGTTTATTTATTTAAATTTCTTATATAATGTCTGATAATTATAAAATCTCAAGGCAGTTTACATAAAAGCCAAAATATGAATATATATATATATATATTAAAACCTTATTACAGCTGTAAAATAGTTAAAAACTCTTCAGTGCCACATTTGCTTCAATTAATTTGAATACTTTAGCTCAAATAATTTATTTTATATTTATTTAAAAATCAGAACATAGAATGTATATATCTGACTTATTTTTTAATCTTTATAGGTAAAGGGTTTTATATTGTTGCCAAATACAAAAGAACCTGATTCCTGCTACTTGGGAGAAGGAAGGTACAGAGGCCAGAGCAAAGAAGATGATTATTTTACTGCAAGACAAAATGATGATTTGCATTGCATGATGAAGCTGCCAGAGATCAGACATAAATAGACTCACTCACATCAACCCAAATGTAATGCTTTTAGAAGGAGTCACTTCCAGCATTTAGCTATGACGTCTGGATTGCCAAATAACCAAGGGAGGAGAAAGCCCGTGGTGTATCTGGGAGGATGAGTAAGTTGTCTGTAAGGGTTGCCTCATACATTGTGGTGGCACATGGCTGCAGTTGGCAAAAACTTATTTCCTTTATGGGAGTTTGAAACAGCAATTGTATTACTCTCCTACTGCATTCCTGTACATGCTTTCCTGAGAGGAAACTCTGCTGACTGCTGTAGCACTTACTTCTGAGTAAATGTAGGATCATAGAATAGGAGGTTAGGAAGATCCAATAATGCCATTGGATCCACACTGCCACTCAATGCAGGGCTCCAAGTTAAACCATCCCTCACAGATGGCTGCTCAACTGCATCTTTAATGCCTCCAGTGTGGGAGAGCCCACAGCCTCCCTAGGTCATTGGTTCCATTGTCATACTGCTCCAAAAGTCAAGAATTTTTCCTGATAGTCAACTGGAAGCTGGCTTCGTGGAACTTGAGCTCATTATTCCATGTCCTGCATTCTGGGATGACTGAGAAAGATCCTGGCCTTCCTCTGCATGACAGATTTTCAAGTACATGAAAAGTGCTATCATAACTTCCCTCAGTCTTCTCTTCTCAAGGCTAATCATGCCCAATTATTTCAGTCTCTCTTCATAGGCCATTGTTTCCTGTTTCCTAAAAATCTGTGTTAGCCTTTTCAGCTCGTCTGTCCAGAACTGGTCATGACACTCCAGATGAGGTCTAACCAGTGCTGAGTATAGGGGAACTAGTACTTCATGTGATTTGGAAGTGATACTTCTATTAATGGAGCCCAAAATAGCATTTTACTTTTTTGCAGCCACATCAAATTGTTGACTCATATTCAGCATGTGATCTACAACAATTCCAAGATCCTTCTTCTTGTAGTATTAAGTGAAACATCCTCCATCCTGTAACTTTGCATTTGGTTTCTCTTTCTTAGGTGCAGAACGTGGCATTTGTCCCTATCCTTTCTGTAGTTTTCAGCCCAGAGCTCCAACCTATCAAGATCACTTTGAATTTTGTTCCTGCTTACAGAGTATTAGCTGTCCCACACAACTTTGTATCATCAATACTGATAGGCATTCCCTGCATCTCCTCATCAAGATCATTAATACAAATGCTGAAAAGCACTGAGCCGAAGACTGAGCCCTGCAGTACCCTGCTTGTTACTTCTTCCTACTTTGAGAAGGTGCCATTGATAAACTCTCCTTGAGTTTGATTGTGTAGACAATTGTGGATCCATCTAGTTGGATGGATCCATCTAGATAGATGTTCCATCTAGTCCACTTTTTACGAGTCTGCTGATCAAGATATCAGGAGGCACTTTGTCAAAAGCTTTTGTCAAAAGTCAAGTTACAGAATGTCCACAGCATTCCCATAATCCACACAGGAGAACACTCTAAAAAGTGCAATCAGGTCAGTCTGGCAGAATTTGTTCTTGACAAATCTACATTGGCTTCTATAATCACTGCTTTGTTTTTAGGGTGCTTGCAGTATGACTTCTTTATTATCTCCAGAATTTTCCCAGGAATTGGTGATGGAGCAACTGGCCTGGAGTTCTCAGGTTTCTGCTTTTTGAGATAGGACAATGTTAATCTTTTTGAGATAGGACAATGTTGATCTTCCTGCAGTCATCTGAGACTTTACTGCCTTCCATGATTTCTCAAAGATAATAGTAGGTGGATGTGAGAGTTCTTCTGTCAGTTTCTTTAGTAGTTCACCAAGCCCTGAGATCTGAACTTGTTCAAAGCAATTAGGTGTTCTTTGACTCTTTGCCTATCAATCTCAAGCTGCAATCTGGCCATTTCAACTTGTACTCCACAAGTTGTATTTTTGCAATAGATCCTGTTTTGGGGGAAGACTGAGCCAAAGTAGGAATCAAACACTTCTGCCTTTGCTTTGCCATTTCTTATTTTGCCATCTTCACTTCTTTTTTCTGTCTTTCACTTTGCATGTATCTGAAGAAGTCTTTTTTGTTGTTGCTTTTAGCATCCCTTGCTAACCTCAGTTCATCCTCAGCTTCAGACTTCCTGGCACCATCTCTGCAGTTCTGTGCTATCTGACTATGCTCTTCCTTTGCAGTCCTTTGCAGTTCTTCGACATTCTCTATGTGCCCATCTCTAAGCTTCTTATGAAGCCACATTGACTTTTTCTGTTGTCTTCTACCATTTTTTCCCTCATGGGAATTGTTCATAATTCAGCCTTTAGATTATCTTTTAAAATTCCCGCTCCTCTTGGACTCCTTTTCTATTTAGAATAATTTACCATGGACCTTATAACTCATTGTTCTGATTTTATTAAAACTGGCTTTCCTAAAATCCATAGCATGCATTTATTTCCTTCAGAATCCATAATTCAAGGGTGACATGGTCACTTTTCCCCAGAGTTCCTGAAATTGCCACTTATCCACTAGGTCATCCCTGTTGGTTAGAATCAAGTCAAAGATAGCTGATCCTATAATTCCTTCTTCCACTTTCTGTACAACACAAGTCAACAACACAAGTCAGGAATTGGAAGTGCCCTGTTGGCAGAGTTTGTCTCCTGACAGATAATGGAGAAAATTGAAGTCCTCCATTACTATTACATTGTGTTTCCTTGAAGGATTGGCAAGTTACTTTTCAAAAGTTACATCCTCATCTTCTGCTTGTCTGGATAGTTGGCAGCAGACTCTGACCACCATCTTCCTTTTATTCTTTGCTCCATTTATTTTAATACAGCTGGTCTTCATGGGGCTATAAAGTTCATCTTCTCATAAGGATTGCACTATTAGTGGTCATATCATGTACCCAGTCTTAGGGAGGCCAGATGCAAAAAATGACAGGGTTTTTGTGCTTTCAATAGTTGTGTAGGAGGGGGAATTTCAGCTGGTGTACTTCATCCATCAAGCAAAGCCTGCTGAAATTCCCTGCTCTGCCCTTTTTACTCTAGCAAGTTTCCATGCCAATAAAACTATCCTTATTTTGGCTAGAATGTGTATCGCTATGCAGAAGCCCTAATTTTAAATTCCTGCATAGGTAGGCAGTAAGTTTACTATCTGTTAATGTAATGTACGTCACAGAGTTGTGAACTAAAATGCTGCTTCAAGTTTTTCAAAGAGAAGTAGGATCCATCTGTGTGTGTGTGGGTGGAGAGAGAGAGAGAGAGAGAGAGAGAGAGAGAGAGAGAGAGACCGAGAGAGTAGGGGTGTGTGTGCATCTAAGACTTATTAAGTTGAATGTCTTAGTGCTATTATTCAGCAGCACTTCCTAGGTTTCTAGTTCTCTCAAATCCTCAGCTATGACTCTAGCCTGTGCTTGAGAAAGTAAGTGCTTCTAGCAATTTATGATTATCCAAACAAATATTATTAACCTCCTTGCAAGTTAATTTAAGACAAAGCAAGTTCCAAATTACCCAGGGAAATGAAAGAGCTTGTGTGCACATGTTACTAGCCCAACTTTGCATGTTCTAGTAAAGCGTGTGCTTCCAACCAAACGGTATCTCCTTCTGAGAGGTGACGACTTTAGAGGCGTGTGTTTTTAAAGAGAGTTTTTGCTATGAACACATCATCAGAAGGAGTACAGAATATGGCACCTATATATCTTTCATTTTTTTCCTGAATGCATGCAAATAGTGGTTATATATAAAGTTATATATAATCCCAATCATTTCTAAATACACATGTAGGCTTCCCCCTTTTTCTGACTTGCATGTGGAGAAAAAACAGGAAAAGAAACCTGAGATGACTAATATTGTTGACTTGAGATTTCTTAATTACACTTAAAAAAAAAAAAGAACACCCAGAACTAGACCTGATTTTAGTGGTGGTTTCAAAACAAAAATGCATTGTATTTTAAATATAGTTGCTCTATTTTAGCAAACATTGCCACACAGACGATGATGGTACAACCAGAATTACTTGCTTAACTTTTCTTCTGGGCATTTTCAAATGCTGAATGTTTCCTTAAGGAAGATTTAATTACAAACCCATTCTATAGTCAGAAGGAAGAGCTGGTGAATTCAGTGAAATTTGCTTCTAAATAAGCATGCAGAAGATTGTAACAGAAGCCCATTTTCACAAGCAATGCTTAAACTGGGGTTTGCATGTCCTGGAATTTAATTTGAACATGCAGGCCACTGGGACTGAGGAACCAGATGTTGGATGCCCAAGAATCCAGATGTTGTTTGTGCCCCACTCTTAGGCTCAGCAGCAGAACCAGTTACACAGAAATTAAGGAAGGTGTATTCCAAAACATCTGGGAAGGGGGCACCAGGTTGGAAAAGAATGACTTATAGTACAACCCAGGGGAAAGTAGGAGGTGTAGAAGTTTTTACTGTCTCAGCATGTGTAGAATTATACCTTTAGAATCTTACGTTGTCCAGATATTTCTGTCCTTTTAACATAAGATGCCTTAAAGCATTATATACCAAATGGAGTAACCCTACCTTCTCTTTGTTTCCTTTTAATTAAAGCTCTGCTTTTCTCATCTGATGTGCAATATGTTGAGTACAATAGAACACTTCTAAATCCTTGGCAGGGTTATTTATTTCCTTCTCTGAATTGTCATGTAGTTACATGCATTTGAGAGACAGGATTGGACTAGGAGCAGATGTGAAACCGAGGCTGTTCCTCTGCAAATGAGATTGCTTGTTACAAACCCTGAAGCCAATTTAGGTTCATTTCAAAGTTTTTTCATACATAGCAAGCTGCATCTTTACATAGCAAGCAAAGGCCTGTGAAAGTTAACAGAAGTGGTGAGGGGTTCTGAACATGGTGAAGCCTCATTGGTGGTTTACTGTGAAATATTCTGTCCCCGTCTCCCTTGAATGTTGTGGCGGGCATGACTTGTAAGTGGCTTCTTTCCAGCTCAAAGGATGCCCTGACACAGCAGAACAGAGATGGTCCTAGCATCTGTTGGGCAGTTTGAGGACAGAGAATTCTTAGATTAGCCATCTGGTAGATTGCTGGATTCACATCTTGTTAGTTTGGATGATTGACACTTTCCCTGTACCTCCATGCTTTATCCATTGAGAAGTATGAAGAGTTGTGTTTGTTTTGCACTGGTGGTCCAGTGTGTGACAAAGTCACATTCATGTATCTGAAATTTATTTAATCCTTCACCAACAAGGAATTTCAGGAACGTATGTGCATTGCTACAAAACCAAACAAATCCAACATAAAATTATAAATTACGTATTAAAAGACAAATGAAATGGCAATTCTTTAAACAGAAAGCCACCACACCCCAAATAAAAATAAAAAACAAAGTACCAACAGAACAAGCAATTTTGTTTAATAAAAAAGTACGTTTTATATTGTCAGAGAGAAATGTGCAAATTTATGGGTTACTCCTTCCACATTTCTGCCTACCTTACTGTTTCTGTGCAGTAATCACTATCTACAACCAGGTACTTAGAACCATGTGATCCCTCCAAGCTATGCTTTTTAGTGTAGTCTGTGTTCCTATGTGCAGAGATACCTAATCCAAGATAATAGGCATGATAATGACATAGATAAAACTCAGACACTTTGCCGTTATATTAATATTTGATTTTCTTTTTTTGTGTTGCTTTTCAATCCAGTAAATTCCATTCTTCGCTCTTCCAGCCCTAGTACAAAAACAAAGATAGAAAGAAATCAGTAACAGCAATATCAGAGAATGTACTTATTTAGCATTATTTATTTAATCATACATGACCCAGCTTTCAAAAGAAAGCATAATGCTAGCAGGTGGCTTTTATACAAATCAATACAATCAATAAAATAAGAAATAAAACAAAATCTACTTAGAAAAATCTAAGAACGTATGACATTATTAACAAAATATTAAAACAAACAATACATATTCATAGCAACAGAGCAAATTGTTACATAATTTATATAACATAAAAGCCGAAGCATTGTGCAAACTTGCTAATGAGTCCAACACTCCACAGTTGTGGCTTTATCACCTAAAAGACCTCTCATAGCTACCTACTCTGTAATAGGACAGGCAGCAGAATCCATAAGCTGCCCAAACGTAGGCCTTCTTTTTTTCTTTCTTCACTCTGGAGCAGTGGTGGCAAACCTATGGCATGTGTGCCACAGTGGGTCTGTAGAGCCCTCTCTATCAGCATGCAAGCCAAGTCACCCCAGCATCTCCCCAGCAGCCAAGCATCTGATAACAGTGCACACAGGGGCTCGGAAAGGAGTAGCGGCGCCAGGCTATGACATCATGAGCTGCAGCTCATTATTAATACATTTGTTTTTATTAAAACAATATTTTAGCTTTGAGTTTTCTTATAAAAATTGAAATTTAATATCTAAGATTTAGCAAAGAGGTGTTCTAATTAAGAGACTGAGATTCTTTTAGTGTTGTGCTGTCCCCCTGGCATATTTGAATCTTCAGCATCATATTTAGTTGTTTGTGAAGAATTTATGAAAATACAAGAGCAAGGATACATATGTTTGCTTGGACTGGCTGTGATTTTAGCAGAAGCCCTCCCAAGGTAGAAAATGCACTCAGATGCCCTTTTCAGAGCAGGCCAAAAGCTGGTGGTCAGTGGAATCAGCATGCATACAACAGCAAAGATCACATTAAGTGTGCAAAAATTTGCAAAATGCAAACTTTTACCTTTCAATAAAAAGCTGTTGGTATCATTGAAAGCTCTGTTACTGTGTTTTTCTTTTAAGACAAAAGATGTTAATGTATGATTTGTTTTTTTCTAAACTAAAACCTCAGTATTCAGGTTTTATTGCAGTGTTGGCACTTTGTGATAAATAAGTGGGTTTTGGGTTGCAGTTTGGGCACTTGGTCTCTAAAAGGTTCACCATCACTGCTCTAGAACGTTGTGCCTCATCAAGTGGATTAGGATTTACTGTGGGAGTAGGGCCCTTTGAACCTGTCGGTCACCGCTCTGCTATTGCCTTGAACCAGATCAGGCCCTTCACCTGTAATTTCTATTCCCATATAATGGTCTGCAAAGGGTTAGCTGTTTTGCGATGTAGGTACATTGTAGGTGTGGAGCCCCTGATCCAAACTGCAGAGGGTCCTGGTCTAGACTGGGCCCCCATACTTATTGTAGCATTATGTGTACTTTCATAGGGAAGAAGACAGTTCTTGACATATCCTAGTCCTAAATCATGAGAAGTACAATCCTGAGCATGTTTGAACAGCAAAAAGGCCACTGTCTTCCAGTCTGGTCCAGTCAGCAAATGTACCATAAAGTCTTTAAAAGTTAATCCAATACTTTTAAATGGTCTTGGAAACAATTAGGCAACCACGAGAGAAGGTATAGAATCATCCTTATCAGGGTCAACCACTAGGCTTCAGTGAAAAGTATGGCAGCTATGTTTTGCATCAAATGTGATTCTGTCATCTTCAAACTTGGCCACTTCACTATCTACTCCTAATTCCAGATCATGTATGAATAGGTTGAAAAGCACTGGTCCTAATACAGAACACCCTGCGACTCCACTGGCGACATCTCTCCATTGAAGGAAACTGCCATTTATTCCCACCCTCTGTCTTCTGTTCTTTAACTAGTTAGTGATCCATAAGAGCCCCCCACCCTGCCCTTTATTCCATGGCTACTCAGGAGCCTTTGATGAGGCACTTTGTCAAAAGCCTTTTGGAAGTCCAAGTAAACAAGATTTATTGGATTGCCCCTGCCCATATACTTACTGTTACTCTCAAAGAACTTCAATAGGTTAGTGAGACAGGACTTTCCCTTGTGGAAGCCATGCTGATTCTTTTTTGGGAGGGCTTGTCCCTCTATGTGATATGTGTTTCTATCTTTAATAATGCTTTCAAGTAGTTTACCCAGAACAGATGTTAAGCTAACTGGCCTGTAATTCCCCAGGAACTGCCATGGACAGAACAGTTTGGAGGGCTTTCATTCATAGGGTCAAAATAAGTCAAAGTTGTTTTGATGGCACATAACAACAAAATCTTATGTTAAAAATGAGTTCATATCAATACATGAATAGAAGAGAAATAATATACTAGGAAATATTTTCACAGTATAAAAATGCCACTGATTTATAAAATCTAATAGCCTTGGATAGACATTTTCAGATTGTTTCAAGAATTATTGATACATGTCAGAAGAGAGTAATTTACAAGGTGTATTGTGGATATTCACCAATGTGTCTTGATATATGTTATGCATTAATGGTTAATTGTGGAAATGAGGGTGAAAATTGAACTTTTGAGAAATACACTTGGCTAGCATCAAAATGTAGCACTTAATGTCAACCTTCTCTAACATTTACTATTGGCCTCCTACAATGTCCAGGAATGCCAGAAAATGTCCATATTTTTGAGGTTTCTGACATTTACCTTAAATATGTGCATGGTCCAATTCTTATTCTTGTTCTTTTCTTGAGCCAGGAACATGAATTCTTTCCTAACCTTTTAACTGCCCTTTCTTTAACACTGCATCTTCTTAGGTCTTTCTCTAACATATTAGCAATAAATCAATTTAAATATTTCCTTTAACATGTCTCACTGCTTATTCTTACAGTTTACATCGTAAAGAAAACTGATTCTATATAGAGAGATCCTATACCAGCTACTGAAATGCAGTCATTTGGAAAGCAGAGTTTTGCAGCTCCCCGATGGGATTCATTTTTATAACAACATCTCTAATTTAAAACAGAGGGTAAATGTTTGTTTAGTTAGAATGCAATTACCTGAACTGGCAGGAGACCAGTATTCTAGCATTAATAAGTACACCTACCTCATTCCTTCCAAATGTTATACCTATTTAAGAAGCAGAACAGTTTGACAGATATGGTGCCAGTTTTTAACGAGAGACACCCGCTGCTAATGTGTACTCAATCTGTGTACCAACGCAGAAGCAGATAAGTTGGGCTACATAGCATGGGTCCACAGTACCGGATTTGGTAATTACCAGCAAAATAAGCCCTATGAAAAACGGTTCTTCCACAATGGAAAGAGGTGAGTTTATTTAAGATATGGTTGTCTCCTTTACTCATGAATGAGTTGTATGAAATGGCTTCAACCAAGAAGTTTGCTCTGGTTCCCAGATTAAGACGCATTTGTTTTGAGATCCAAAAGCACAGGATCTAGATTTAAACAGATAACATCAATGAAATTATGGTGTGGTGTAGTAGTTAAGAGTACAGGACTTGGACTCAGGAGATCTGAGTTTTAGTCCCCACTCAGCCATGATGCTCAATGCGTGACTTGGGGTCATTTACAGACTTTCAGTCCAACCTACCTCACATAAGAACAGCCGTGCTGAATCAGACCAAAGGTCCATCTAGTCCACCACTCCACATGCATGGTGGCCGACCAGCTGCCCACAGGATCCCTCAAGCAAGATGGGCGCAAGACCTCCTCCTGCTCAAGGTTCTCAGCAACAGGTATATGCAGGCACGCTACCTCTGCCAAGGAGGTAGCACATAGCCAGTCAAGGGGTTGTTGTTGTGAGGACAAGATTTAGAGGAAGAGGAGCATTATATAAGCTTCACTGAGTTCTTTGTGGCATATAAATATGGCAAATGCATACATAATCATATTTTGAAAATGAAATTGATCAACAACCGGTTTTCTCAAGCTTCCACCAGTGCAGGTGGAAAGCACAGGGCCATGGTGACATAGCTTCACATACTTTATATTAAAAAGTTGTCTTATAAAAGCATGCACATTTGAGAAATGTAGGCTCTCAGAGATAATTAAGAAGATTGATGGAGAGGCTATCTGCCACAGTAGCTAAAACTAGCACCATGCCCCATTTTTCCAGTTTGTGTGTGGAGGAAAGGGAGAGCTCTGAGCATCACAAGTTTTGATTTAGCAGTTTTTTTTGTCTTCCAACTCCCTTGACTAGACCTTGATTCTACATGGCTTCTTGACCTTGATTTACAACTCTTGGCCTTGCACTAGGTTTTGATTTATTCTCATAGATGCCTGTTCTGTTTCTGAACACCTGGTGCTGCAGCTGAATTGACCTGACCTTTAACAAGCCTTGTCTACACCACTTGTTTTGACATTATACATCCCTGTTACAGGGAAAAGGTAACAATTCTGTGTGTGAGTAGTGTAGTCTTTCCATATAAGTTGTCTCTTGTGGAATCAACAATATCTTCAATAAATCTATAACTTTTCTGAATATTTATGAACAGTTTTGTATCCATTCAAATTCATTAATTTATATCCATATCCACAATTATATTAAACAATATCAAAACAGTGTCTATGGAATGATGTATGAAATGAACAACAAATTAACTGTACATAAAACAACTGTGTTGATAAATCATTATACTGAAGAGCAGAATACCTGTTCAGCTGTCCATGTCTTAACTATCCCAAGAAACCAGCGTTTGATCTCCCCTCTGGAAAGTCTTCCATAGTATGGGTGCCACTACAGAAAGTGCTGTGCCAAGGCATGGAGTCTGAGGCAGATATCAGTAGCAAATACGAGGCCCTAGTTTGTATGGAACTCTGCATGATGGGAAGAGTAGTTTGCTTCCTGTCCTCTGCCATGCCAATGCGTTAATATCCCAGTGGTGTGAACATTAGATCACATGGATGCCTTGCTGACTTCTCTCTCAGCAAAGGCAAGAGAATAAATGGTGCAAAGAGGCATTCATTCAACTGGATACAGGGCAGGTTGTATGAGTTCCATTTTGGAGAAAATGGAAATCCATCTTTAAGTTGAATCTGTATGTAAGTCAGTTCACAATTACCTGGTCCTCCACATTCATGGGATTAGGGGCACAGGACCCCCATAAAATTAGAAAAACTACAACAATCTAGTTCGACATTATATATCCCTGCTATAGGAATTCTGTGCATGAATAGTGTAGTCTTTCTCTCAGACTGCCTACTCTCATGAAAGCTTTGCTTCAGTTGTATCTTTTACATGATGGCTGAAAGAAGAAACTTACTATCGATCATATGAGGGCCCAACTCAGAATAGAAGAACCACCTACCATCCTGCTCACAAATTGAACCCCTCCCCCCCCCAAAAAAAATCATGTGGGAAACAGAAGAAAGCTAAATCAGGGATCCCCAGCCTATTCAGGCAAGTGGGCACATCTGGGATTTTGGAAGTATTTGTCAAGTATTTTACAAAATGGCTGCTATTGTTGGTGAGGCCAATCACAAAACAACAATTTCCCAGAAGGCAATGAGGTGAAGGTAAAAGGATACTAACTTGCTCTAGGACAGCCAGTGTGGTGCAGTGGTTAGAAGAGGGTTACCCAACTTTTTTGGACCTCTGGAATTATTTGGGCTTTTAAAAAATGCTGTGGGCATTATCATAATATGCCTGATCACTACTGCTTCAGTGACTACCTGTTGAGTCTATGGATCTTAGGCTGCATTCGATTCAGCAAAAACGTACCTATTGTTTGTTTTGTATCTATTGGACCCCACAATGTCTGTCAAATAAAGGGTTGTCAAACTCAGTGTGGCGTAGCGGTCAAAGAATTGGTACAGGAATCAGGAGATCTATGTTCTAGTTCTTGTGTGGCCATGAAGCTCACAGGGTGCTCTTGGGTGACAGTCTGGCTCTCAGCCAAACCTTGATCACAGTGTTGTTCTGAGGATAACATGGAAACAAGGAGGACTATGCAGACCACCTTAGATTCTTTGCAAAAGGGAAAAAAGAGGAGCTATTAATACAATAAATAAATAAAACACAAAAATACCCATTTGAACCCACAGTTTTCAGCCCCCAGTGCCTGTTTCTCAAGTCAGAACTTTCCCTAGAAGCAAAAAATGACAAAACTGAGCCTGTCATACTTTGGACTCATTGTGAGAAGGCAAGACAGTTGGGCTAGGGAAAGCTGAAGGCAGAAGAAGAAAAGATACACCAAATGAGAGATGGATTGACTCCATAAATGAAGCCACAGCTTTGAATTCAGCACAGCCTAGCAGGGATGCCGTGGATAGAACGTGCTGGAGGGCTTTCATTCACAGGGTCACCATAAGTCAGAGACAACTTGATGGCACTTCACAGCAACAGCAACAACACTCCTTTCAGAGAGGTCAGCTTGATGATGGTCAATGACAAGTAACTTGGCCAAGTTACTTGAGTACAAAGCAGTAGTACAGACTGAGCTGTAAATTCCAGATCAAATATTTGCCCCTGCAAAGCATGAAAAACTGGTGATGCTCAGAGCTCTCCCTTTTCTTCACACACAAACAGGCAAAAATCTCAGGCAAAACACACCCCTGCACACCCTGCTTCCACCTATGCACCTTTTTCTTTCTTTTTTCCTGGGTAACTGGGTATCTGAAGTTCTGCTTCAGCTAGGCTGAAGTTTCCTGCCATTTTCATGTTCAAACAATGCCAAGGGGACTTGCATCGGGCTTAGAGGCATTCTTGGGACTAACAAAGGTGCTGGATGCTGGTATTGCCCTGGAAGCATGCCATCCTCCCAATCAAACAATAATGTTTCAAAGATAAGGAATGGCAGGAAGCTTGGCAAGTGGCAGAGGAGGTAATTGTGGGCCCACAACATCAGGAATGCAGACACAGGCATTCTGGAGCATGTTCCAACCAAATTACCTCTGAAACTTGCCTTTTTTCCAGTGACATCTGGGCAGTGCATATGGGCTTTCTCCCATTATATCCTTAAACCAGCCCTGTGGTGTAAGCTTGCCAAATAAGCAGCAGTTATAACCAGCCTTTCTGCTCCAGGAGCCCTATTATATCCACCATACGACACCAAGTCCCATATCATTAGAGAGCATGAAAAAGGGCCAGTTGTTTTCCTTGTCCTGTCATCCTTAGTCAAAAATAAAATCTTGGCCTTCTCTTTTTAACTCTTATTATATCCATAACATGACTCACTAGTGTGTGTTTTGTTCCCCAGCACTGCATGTAACTAGTTATTACCTGAGTCAGTGGAAACATATGCATGCCTATTATTTTCTCTAAACATATAATGCTATTCATTCCCTTTCCTCCTACACTGGGGTCACATACTAAAGATTAGATACAGGACTGTTTATATGGTCTAGTAAAGTATTATAATGCAAACACCAGGTTCCACTTTTCATTGTCACATACACTAGAATCTGACATCACTGCAGCAGTTTTGGATAACAAAGTAGCACCAATTCATACTGTATAATCAATAAATTACATGGACATACAGATTTCCTTCTGATCTCCCCATGTTTTCAGTATAAAACAATACAAAAGAAAAACTCCTTCAGCTGAAAGCTACTCTGGATTTGGCCAGGTGACCAAGAATTCTCTTTTGCTACTCAGCCTCCAAAGAAATAGATTTAGACAGAGATATCAAATTCAAGGCAGGAATCGGCTTTGAATGCAGCCTTGGGCAAGGTGATCTTAACACTTGCTCGTGAAAAAATGGGTTTGGTGCTGAAGAAAAGTGCGATGCTGGGCAAATATTATGGCCATCATCTTCACCTGCCCATAATATATCTAGGCCCAGACATTGGACTGCAGACAGATGCTACATCAAAAGCAGGAGGGAGAAAGGAGCCCCCTGACTTAGGGTTTGCCTAACACTTAACAACACTATAAAATAAATACAAGGGTGCTGGCATGAATCATGGTGGATACCAGAGGGCAAGAGGGACATTTAAGCCTGAAGGTTGAATACCATCTGGAAGAAGCTTTTGGGCTGGGTGGGGCTGGAGGGGAGGGCAACCTCTTCTCCCCCAAATAGCAGCTCAGGACACATGTTTAACCCTTAAAATGGGGAAAAGTTCACACACAATCCAGATTAACTATCAAATGATTGATGCTTGGGGGGAAATGGGTGAAAGCAGGGAAAGAGCGTGTGGTCTGTTGGAAACCCAGAGAACCGTTATGGCTCAGGGGCTGAGGTCCTGCACATGCCTAGCAATGAAATTCCTGGTCACAGACCTGTTCAGAAGGTTTGACAAACGGGGTGAATTTTTCATGTGACTAACACATAAAATGCATATGCAAACTCAATTTCTTACTGCCTTCAGTTTGAACTTTTGTTGGTTCACCTTAGATAACTCCTTACCACCACCCAGCACACTCCTGCCCTGGGCTTACTTCATTTAATCATGCACTAGTAGAGTTGGAAGGAGCCAAGAAAGCCACTGGGTCCACCCCCCTGCTGCCGTATTGCTCTGACAGTTGGGAAACTTTCCCTGATATCTAGCCAGAATCTGGTTTGTCGCAACTTGAGCTGATTATTCTGTGTTCTATGCTCTGGTATGATTGAGAAGAGATCTTGTCCTTCCTCTTTGTGACAGCCTTTCAGGTACTTATAAAGTGATATCATGTTCCCTCTCAGTCTTCTCTTTTCAAGGCTGAACATACCCAGTTCTCTCACTTAATCCTTTTTGTTTGTTTGTTTCCCCTACACATTGTTTGATTTCAGGGGATGTGAGTCACATATCATATTCTCTGAAAAAGATACTGCCACCATAAAGGCTGTGTCATGCTTAATATTATCACATCACCCTTCATTTCCATTTGCACTTATCTGCTTTGTCCAAACAAAGGAATTGGCAATTTGGACAAGGGCAGAAACTGAGCTACAGCATCTTTTATTTTATGTTACTTAAAACACTTCTGTGACCCTTCAGCTCAAAAGCTCTTGTCTGGCTTACTAGAACTCAGAAAACACATTAAAAATTCTTTTCAAGAACTCAGTTCTTCAGGGTGGATTAAAAAAAATCTGTCATACAATAGGAAGTTTTTTTATCTGTTAAAATTAAAAAAAAAAAACCAAATAAAATAATGGTGTGTCCAAGAAGATAGAAATTGGGTAGAAGTTCATGGATCACTAAGCCCAATGAGCAGGACATCCCCCAGATGCAGAGCAGATGGCTTATCACATGCATAGGTAAGGGAACCAATATGCATTAACATCTAAAGAAGGGTCCCCTACAGATTAATCAGGGTCAAAGTCTAAATTTAGCCAAGTGTACCACTAGCTAATCTGCACGTGCAACATAATGAGGTAATGAGGAGGAAGGTCTCCTGAGATACTACAATGGATGCTTTCATTTCAGACAAGGGGTGGGGTTACACTTCCAAATTCTCTGAGTAAAATCACTGACATTAGGGAGGAGGCTTGGATGGACTGTTTCTCCCTGTTTGCTAGTTTTTATTTCAGTTGCAGGAATATTAGTCCATGGTAAAGCTATCAAAAATGGCATATACTAGTTAAAGTACATTTGGCTGAATGCATAGACCAAGCCATGGAAGGCAATGATTTTAGGGTAAGCCATCTCCAAATTTACTTCTCTTGGATTCTCAAATGTTGGCATGTATTGGCTTGAAGTGATTTTCATTGTTAGTTTGGTGCCATGGTTATTATAAACAGCATGAAATTGGCCTTGGAGGAAACTTCTTGGAGTAAAAACAACACAGAGTCTTGTGGTTTAAAGACTAATACATTTATCATGACTTAAGCTTTTGTGAACTACATGCCCCTAATCTTGGCCAAGTAGGAACAACATCAGAACTAGTTTTTGTTTGTTTGTTTATTTCAAATGTCCTTAGACATTTTGTACAATGAAGACCACAATAGCGCAAGAAGCAGCTAACAGGTGAACCAAATCTAACACAGGGAGGTGGGTGGATGAGTAAGATGGATTTTTTTAAAGGAAGTATCAACGCAATCTATGTGTATCTACTTACATGTCCCACTGTGTTAAATGGGGCTTACTCTTTAAATGAGTAACATGAGAGTCAGTGTGGTGCAGTGGTTAAGAATGCTGGACTGGGACTCAGGAGATCTGGCGTCTAGTCCCCACTCAGCCATGAAGCCCGTTGGGTGACTTTGGGCCAGTCGCTGCCTCTCAGCCTCACCTATTTCACAGGTAGCCTAAAAACAGCATGTAGGGTGAATCAGTACTCCTAGTGAAATGGGATCAGTAGGCCAAAGTTATTCTTCACAGTGTAAGACTATGCATTTACCAGAAATCTCACTGTGTTGGATAGGACTCACTTCCAGGTAACTGTGTTCAGGATTACTCTGCTAGGTACATGAGGTTGTCTCCAACCCTCTGTGTCTGTCAGCAGAATATAAAATGTGGGTGGAAAGGATTTTTCTTCTCCCCTAGCTAAGATCAAGTGTAGTGTTCCAGAGGGTTTGGTTCCTGAGTAGATGGGTGGGCCAGGCTTCTGTGGGGATGAGAGCAGGCAGAAGTGCGCAGGTCCTATGATCCTGGATTTAGCCCAACCACACCATAGTCTCCTGAGTAAGGCCTGTGTCAGCAGATGGTTAAGGAAGATAGCAATGGGCTGTGTTGTGATTCTGACTGTGTTGATATTGTTTACATCTCCGTTGAAGCCATTAAGTTGGACAGAGATTCAATGGTGAGGCTCACCACACTTGGAGAGTTGGCTCCCTCGCAAGCCTGCTTTCTTATATATCTCTAGGTGGGCTGGCCCAGCTGCTGCAGCAACCAATCTGCTTGGTGGGCCCTGTCTGAAAAGCAAGGGAAGCTGTAGCAGAACTCCTGGTCTGTCCTAGTTTCCAGTGATTGGGAATGAGTGAATGAATGCTAATGGTTAGTTAGTTGTCCCCTTTGGGAACAGAGATGTTCCATTTGCTGAAGATCACAAAAGCAAATGGGTCACAATCAGCAAAGCTGAGAGATTAGAAGATGAAGAAAAGGGTGGGGTATGGGTAACAATTGAAATGGTTTCCTCTGCTTTCATCTAGGCAGTTGGAGTTTTATAGGAAGGTAGAATGGAAAGATTATTGGTTGCTTCCCTTTTCGCACACAAACTACTGGGAGCCATTGTTTGTCTCCCTGCTGCTCTGCAGGACACAGACCATAAATCACACGTGGGAACAAAGCAATTCGCAGGAACAGCCAAGGGTGCCTAGTGTACCAATAGACAACTTTGCTGTCAAGCCAACGGAGCGGACTATCTGGCTCAAACCAGCCCAGGCCACAGATCCTGTTATGAAAAGCCCTTGGCGCCACAAAGACAAGGCAATTTTTCACTACAAGCCATACAAGCATAAAGTACTATTCCCATCCCACAGATCCATTGGTTGAGAAAATTTAACCTAGGCTCAAAAGTCCTTGATCTGGGGCCCTCTGAGATGTAAATGAACTTCATGTAATCTTAAGGTAGCAGGCCATGGCTGAGAAGGAGTGTGATCTCACAGGAATCACAGGGTGGTGCTGTACAGAAAATGACCTTCCCTCTTACCTTCTCACCCTAGCCAGGCGTTCTTTTAGTAGACACATTAAGAGGGGGTGTATACTAGGGAAGCACTCCTAAACTGGGTTGACAGTCAGTTCTTTCTGGGACAAACAGATAGCTGTAGTTCTGAGATGGACTTTAGACATTTCCAAAACTACAAGTCTCTAGTTTCATCATGGGGAGCTATGACAGCCAAGTAGAGTATACAAGAATGCATAGGGGATGAAAATGCATATTGGCCATGGTTGAAATGAATCTCACTAAACTGAATCTACAGAGAGTGCGATTTATCCTGCTATCATTACATTTGGTAAGATTAATATAGAGTGGGGCTCTTCATTGGTAGTAAATTATCACAATAAGACTTTGAAGCTATAAATAAATAAATAAAATTACTAAGACAAAAAGTAACACAAAATGTTACCAAGTTGAGAAGCATCAAGCAGAAAAGCCAAATATATTTGGAACAATGTGCTGTCTACTATTAAAGAACATGCATTTATCCCCTGTTAGCTGTTGGGGAGCTTTTCCTTCTCCTTTCCCCTTCTGAAGTATAATAGCAAAAAGGCCATTCATTGGCTTTAATGGAACTCATATGTGGCTCTTTCTTATTGCTTACATTTGTGATGTAGTTATTAAGAGATGACAATGTAATAAATGTGGCACACAGGTGGAACAACAAGATGGCACTCTTCAAGCCCATTAATTTATTGTCACTTAAAGAATCCCTGGAATTAATACTAGGGTATTGTTAGTGCCACTTGCATATGGAAGATAGCATCACGGTGCTTTGTTTGAACAATTAAAGATGCAATCCAGTGCATGTTTCGATAGAAAAAAGCCCTATTACCCCACGCTGGACATATGGCAGTAGCCTTGGAAACCTGGATCCTGACACATGAAATGCAAGAATTCTGATAAAATCTGCATCCTTCCTTACAACAGATCCTGCTTATTAATTCCAATCAATTTCAAGAAGAACCAGGTTAGAAATCTTTCTGAAAGTCTTCTTACACTTAGTAGTGCAATTTTATCTGTCTTTCAGTGGAATTGTATTGATTTACTATGAACCAACATATGCTTAACACTTGGGAATATTACCTTTTTATTTTTCTCTAAACAGATGAACATTTGCATATACAGGCACTTATTTATTTATTTAGAAAATTTCTATGCTGCCCCATTCGCCAAAGCCTCGGGGCAGCTCACAAAACATTAAAATATAATACATTAAAAATATAAAATGAATTACAATATAAAATAAGTCGCCCTGGCCAAAGAATAAAATAAGGAAATAATATTAGCAATTAAAATGACGTTTGAATAAAAAGGTCTTCGCCTGGCGCTGAAAAACAAATAACGACG
>NW_025335761.1:3873563-4032537 GCF_004798865.1 Varanus komodoensis
AGGTCTTCGCCTGGCGCTGAAAAACAAATAACGACGGTGCCAGGCAGACCTCTCTGGGGAGCACATTCCATAACTTAGGCGCCACCGCAGAGAAAGCCCTCCTCCGAGTAACCACCCTCCTAATTTCTTTCACGGAGGGTTCCCGGAGAAGGGCCTCTCCTGCAGATCTCAAGGGGCGGGCGGGCGTATATGGATGTAAGCCCTCCTTATAACAATATACATATAAGCACAGTTGAATTTTAATTTGAAATTTAAAAAAAATCAGAATCTTATTAATAAGTAAAAAAGAACACCTGTAAGATAGCCTTACACCTATGAAAAAGAAGGCTATACCTGGTATAAACTTTAATAATAAGTTTGTCCTTTTTGGCCATGGTAAAATTATTCCAAGTATGCCTAAAAGCAGATTTTTAGTTTCCTTTAAAGCTATTTAAATATAGCCAATGGAGGTTGGTAATAACTTGACAATTAGTATATCAATTCACACTTAAGTTTGCATGTTAAATTTAAATTTCTATACATGCTTGGAAAGAAAAGAAAAGATCTACAACTCTTAGCCTGTCTCAGCCCTCATGGGAGCTGTAGGCTTTTTTCTGTCTAAGCATGCATAGGACTGGACCCGGTGTGTCCAGTACAAGACAGATGCAAGCTAAGTGAATGTTAACTGAAAGGCATTACAATGCTAACTTCCCCTTCAGATAAGGAAAGGAAATTAGAAGAGAATGATCCATTCAAGGCTAGTGGTATGTTTTAAACAAATGTTAAACTCAGTATTTAAAGGAGCCGGATGAATATCTGTTCCAATTCAAGAATCCGGAAGAGAAAAAGGATGTGGTCAGAGAACAGAAGATGTAATTTTGGGTTGACAGAGTAGAAGAGAGCAGAGGAGAAAATAGGTAGATGAACACAGAGATGGCGAAGTTTTACAAAGGGAGAACTGGAGAAGGAAGAAATTTGAAAATTGGTTGACAGTTAATTAGCTTTGAAAATTGAAGCATACTAAATTAACATATGGGTACACCTGTCATTCTGCCATGATACACTTCTGAGCTGTGAGGAATAAAGCAGATTGGGAGAAAGTTAGAGTGCAGGTGGAGGAAAACCCATGTCAAATCCAACCTAATACAAGTACGAGCTCATTACTGAGCCTACATTGTGGCTATGAAGGCAATGAAGAAGAAATTGTTCTCTGCTGCCAACTCATCCTCACTGTGTTGTCCAGCGGAGCTACTCTGGACTTATTGCAGTCTGGCCCCCAGTAGATTCTATTGAACCCTGCGTGGCTTGTTATGATGAATTTGCACAACACTTTGAGGGTACAATTACTCAAATCTGCCACAAATTGGACCCTATAGTTGAAGTTAGTCCTGTGAGGGAGCTGTCCAGTGTTCCAGTTTATCTGATCTTTTTGGAAGAATTTCAGTTATTGAGGCCTGAGGACATGAACAAGCTGCTTGGACAAGTTAGTTCCACCATCTGTACACATGGGCCTTTCCTTTCCTGGCTGATCACCAAAGCTGGTGAAGGGATGCAGCCCTGGGTCCAAGATGTCCAATGTCTTTTTGAGGGAAGGCCTGGTCCCCTCTCCTTCAAAGGAGGTGGTGATCAGACCTCTCTTGAAGAAGGTGAACCTGGACCCAGAAGATGTCACCAAGTACAGACAAGTGGGTAACATCCCTTTTTTGGACAACTCTATGCACTCTTGGAGGAAACTGTTTCATGTAGAACTGTTTCAGTCCAGTTTCAGGCCGGTTTTGAGATAAAACTTCCTTGGTTACCCTGTGGGATAACCTTTGCCAGGAGAGTGATAGGGGGAGAGCATCCCTGTTAGTTCTCTTGGACCTCTCAGTGGCTTTTGATACCATCAACCATGGTCTCCTTCTGGATAGACTTTGTTTCTACCTGGCTGGCTGATTCCAGATGGTGGTACTGGGAGATTGTGGCTCTGGTCCATGGCAGTTATGCCATGGAGTCCCACTGGGTTCCATTCTATCCCCCATGCTGTTTAATATCTAAATGAAACTGCTGGGAGAGGTCATCTGGAGGTTTGAGTTGAGGTGTCACCAACCCAGATGACACCCAGATCTATCTCTTGTTTTCATCTAATCCAGGTGAGGTGGTGACTGTTCTAAACCAGTGTCTGGATGGTGTGATGGACTGGTGTGTTGTATTAATTGGAGCTTAATCCAGATAAGACAGAAGTGTTACTGGTAGGTGGACCAATTGTCCATGTGAGTGATATCTGCCCTATGCTAGATAGGGCTGCACTCTTTCTAAGGGACAGGGTATGCAGCTTGGAAGTACTCCTTGGCCCAGAGCTATCTCTGGAATCCCAGGTCCTCTGATGAAGCTAGTCTACCAACCTTTTTGTTGTTGCAAGTCATTCTCATATTTATTTATTTGAGGTTTTTCTATGCTGCCTATATCACTAAAATATCTCAAGATGGTTTCCACAAATTAAAACATCAAAACCATTTTAAAAAATCCAAAACAGCCAGTACTTGAGTTAAAAATACGATGATTAAAATATATACCATCTAACAAATTGAAAAACTGGGTAAATAAAAAGGTTTGGGACTGGTGCCGGGAAAAAATAGAACTTTGGTACCAGACAAACCTTTCTGGAGAACATGTTCCACAGTCAAAGTGCTATACCTGAAAAGGCCCTTCTCCTATTAACAGCCCTCCTCGCCTCTTTCAAGGAGAACTTTCAAAGAAGGACTTCCACTCATGATCTTATGGCCCCGGCAGATGGTTTTTGCGGATACTGTGGAGGTAAAAGTGGTAGAGGTCCGCCTGGCGCCATCATTATTTGTTTTTGGGCGCCAGGCTAAGACCTTTTTATTTAAAACTTATTTCAATTGCTAAATTATTGTATTTATTAGGATTTTAAATTAGCCGAGAATGCACTGGGGGTTTTAAATGTTTTGTGTGTGTGTGTGCGCGTGTATTTTTGTGAGCCGCCCTGAGGCTTTGTTGCGATGGGGGCGGCATAGAAATGTTTTAAATAAATAAATAAATAAATAAAATGACATTACTGACCACTCAAAATGGTAGACCGATTCAAAAAGGTAACTACTATATTCTTAATTGTTTTTCTTCCATTTTAGTTGTGTGCATGATTAAACCTATTGTTTTATTGTTATTGGAGTGTATCCAGAATCTGTTCTCAGCCATTCTTAGAGCTCATGATGGGTCATTGGGAATGAAGAAGCCCCCTTCATAGAGGTGAGGTGGGAGACTCTTAGTCAGGAAGGCCCACCACTTACAAATAAGAATAAATAGCTTTTGGAGGATCTGAACTATTGCATAGGTTCCATATGAGACTCATAAACTGTTTTGTGGCCATTTTAATTAGAAAAGTAGCATGGATGAAGGGTAGATATGTCAGGCTCTCCTGCAGCAGGAGAAGAGCTTGGAGGATCTACTCACAGATAGCTCATATCATGTCTATTGCACTAATCCTAAGCACATGCGGAAAATACCTTGGCCCTGAACTAGCCTCCATTTGATTTTGAAAATGAACACCACTTTCCTTCAAACCTACTTGATTGCTGTTCTAATAGTAATCGAAGGAGTCCTGTAATTCTGACTAATATTGCCTGGCTCAACAGCCGTCAATCTGGGGATAAGTTCAGTCCTTATGCAGATTTGACTGTGACAGGAAATGCTTCTCCATTTTGCACTACAGGTGCAACATCTGAAGCATATAATGGCACAGTTTTTCAAAGATGTGTGTCCCAAAGCATGCAGGATTCCCCATGGATTTTATGTACAAATTTCCACTTTGTAGTTTAGCCTAGTTTAGTTTAGCCTAGAATCACAAGAGAAATGACAAAAGAAGCACTTTCTCTTCTCTGCCCATTTCAGTGGAATTTGTGAGAGTTCTTAGCAGATAATACTGCAAAACTAAAAAGAGATGTAAATTGTTTCATGATGTCGGGTATAGAAGTGACTGTATCAGGAGAAGAGAATGCACAGAGCCACAGGGATGTAGCAAGGGGAAAAATGATATTAAAAGTCCTGTCTAAAATGTCATAGTTCTAGGCATTTGGTTAGACTATAGGAATGCCTTTTGGTCTGCAGACTGCCGTTCCTACCTCCTCCTCAGAGATGAGAAGCTGCACACTTTTGGCTCAGCTGCCTTCGTGAGACTTCTGACTTCATTGTAATGAATACATTTCAAGCCTTCGCAACATGAGGCTCATAACTGTTTACTCATAATTAGCTGCCTTCTTCCCTCCCCTTTTTGCCTAGTCACTTTGTTCAGAATGGGTGTGACTTCTGATTTAGTTCCACTCCCTGTTATGTCACTACTTCAGTTACTTTGAATTGAAATAAAAACTGCAGCAAACTTCAGACGCTGGCTTTCAGTGCAGACTGAACCAGACCTGGGACCTTTTTTTCTCCTTTTTTCCCCTGCCCCTCCTTTGTGTAGGCTGGGAGAGGAACTCCTTGCCTTTTGAACATTAACTCGAGGAGGAAACAATGGCTAAGTTCTGGCTGTGTGCAGCTCTTGGATTTTACTTGTTGCAGCTTTGTTCAGCCCAGATAGGTAAGTGACTTATGAATGAAATCTCTGATACAATCTGATTAGTTGAATATGTTTCAGATAACAAAACCTCCCCAGGCTTGCTAATACCCTGGATTACTAGAATAATCCATTTCATTGAAATTTTACTATTTGCTTCTCTGTTGGCAGTGACATTGGACTGTAACCTGTGATTTTTTAACAGCCCGCTCTCTCTGTGTATGTACATGCTGAGAAGTATCTTGATTCTGTTCTGTGCTTTTCTAGCCTATAGAAGCTAGAGAGACTGACAAAGTTAGCAGTATAGACGAGAGCATGACAATGCTTCAGCAGATATTCAGCAGTGAAAACTACAGCTATGCATTTCTTTGTGTTCTTGTCGTTATATGAGGCAGACTGCTCAGGGGAAAAAACCCTTCGTACTTATAATAGCTGCATTCTTGCTGTTCCCATCTGCTGAGGGAAAAGCACTCACAAACAGAAGAGATGCAAGGCGAGACATAGCTACATCTCTTCTTCATAGTGGGGACAAAAAGTTAAGATTTAAAGGACAGAAGTGAATAGTGCTGTCTGGCTTTAAATGCTTTTTTGGAGCAGACTAGTGAAATTTTGAAGGAAACTTTAAGCCAGACTGGCCTTAATGGGCAACTCTCCCCCCCCCCCCCGCACCCCGCTAGAAGCTTTCTGAGTTCCGTCTGTGAATAATGAAATACACTGTTTGGAAATGAAAGTGGTTCACATGTTTAAGAAAATAACATGCATACAATGACAAAATGCTCTTCCATTTGGATGTGATACAGAACCAGAAGTACTTGTCAAAATAAATTTAACAGAGACTTATTGTTGCTAAACTGGCTTGAGCGCCTTTGAGGGGAATCTATTATCCTTTCAGCCTTATTTTAATTCCTCCTAGGAGGCTAACAAAACACTGTTTCATAGAAATTGCCTCCCCAGTACTTTTACATTAATTTGAACATGAAGAAATAAACTGGATAATGCTTACAGTTCTACAGATTTGGAAATGGGTGTGTCAGAGTGCACAGCTCCAAACACGTTTTGGAATCACCAGAAAAGATCCAGCATTGCACTCGGAAATACTGGAAGTGATTGTTGTCTGTTTAGCCGGGCTCCAGATACCTGGGTGTGCATTTTCCAGACAGAAGGAGCTATTCCCACACTGCATGCGAAACTAGCTAATTCTTTGGAATAGAAGTTACACAGCACTTACACTAGAATTCTTACCAGCCTTTATTTCATTAGCCCTTGTTCACATAGCAACTCCTTTTATGAATATGAAAATCTATAAATAAAAGCAGCCTGCAATCAGTCTGGCATAACATTTTTCTTGCAAGACTGATGGAAGTATACAATCCCCCTGCATAATGTAGTCTTCAGTGTGGTTAGGAAAAAATGTCAAGCGTCACGTATGTCTCAGAGGAAACTTTTTTTAAAGGCTTAACAAGGTATTAGATTATGGCTACAGTATATTTCAGCTGGTATGCAGTACATTCCAGGCAAGCTTTGTAGTCACAATTAGCTTTCCAACTGCAAATTATTCCCCACCCTCCTTCCCTGAGACAGACAATAGTTTTTCAGAGAATTGCAACTTTGAATAAAGGGTCTCTGTATGTCCTGGGCCCAGGTATCCTACTTCCACCTCTGATAAACAGTGTTGTACGCTTTTGTACTGTTTCAAAACTCTGCAAGGGCTATCTGATTGGAAGCAATAGTTAGATACGAGAAGCACATGTGTAGAAAATCCATGGTTTGCCAAGTCCATCTCATACCACTTGTAGCTTTCAAGAAAAAGTATGTCTTTACCCTAACTGCTTCTAAACATGTCTGTGTTTCTACAAAGAATACATTGTATTATTAATTAAATATAGTATAATACAATTTCATATTCTTTAGCATGTCTATTGATTTTATGATACCTGCTGTAGTGGAATATAGAATTCTAGGGCAGGTAATGTTTGATATGGGCTGGTGAGACTTGAGTAAGAAAGTCATGAGGCTTACTACATAGACTTTGGCATGTCATTTTCTCTCAGTTTAACCTATACCTTATTGGGATCTTGTGGGTAAACTCTATGTAGCTCTGTGGGAAATGAAGTTGGGAAGTTGCCTTATACAACCTGATCATTGGACCACCTAGTTTGGTATTGTCTGTACTGATGAGCAGTGGCTATCCAAGGTTTTAGACAGAAGACTTCTTTAGCCCTCACTACAAATGCCATGGATTGCACAGCTATTTCTTGCAATACAAGAGAACAACCATGTGATGTAGGATAGTATTGTCCCCTTTTGCCATAGCTAAGATACAAGATTGCAAAAAGCAAGCCAAGAAGAAATAGCCAGGTATTGTTTTGAACTCAGATCTTCTAATTACCCAGAGTGCCAAAGTCTACTAGTCCATAATGTATCTTAGTTAAATGGTAAGTTCAGGTCTGGTCCAGCTTGTATGCTCAACAGTAGAACGTGCTTAATCTAGATAGTCTCTGATAGCCAGTTTTATGTTGTGTAAGAGTTGCTGGCGGGTGGCTGCTCCAGCGCCACTCCTGGAAATGCCTGAAGGAGCCAGATTACATGGCAGAGCTGGTGAATTCACTGCTTCACCCCACTGTTGCACTGTTATGTGGCAACCATGTGGTGGGCCCTGCACGCTGGATTTCCTTCCATCAAACATTATTGGAGGGAGGCAGCATGGAAACAAACATGGCACCTCTCACAGTGTACTAGATTTGGCCTCTGCAATAACTTGGTACATTGACCTGTAGAAAGGAATATGCTAATTTAGTTGGATTCCTCTGAATATTCTAGAGCTTGTGAAAATGAGACTTGGAATGCTGAGAAACAGCAAAGGGCAGAGAAATGGGTTTACCTAAGAGAAGTAAACTTGAATATGGGGAGGATAGGATGCCTTCAGAAACATTCATTATAGGACAAACCAGGGTTCTGTCTGCTGTTTTAAATAGGATTATTTTATTTTATTTTATTTTATTTTGGTCTGTTGTACAACAAGGCTTTCAGGCAGTATGTCATACAGAATGTCCTTTTTTCAGACCGTAAGTAAAACCTTCATTTTTGCTTGCTGTTGTTTTTGCAGTATCCTTAATGGTCTAAAGTAGTGAGTTTTTAAGCAATATGTTTGATCTGGAACGTAACAAAATCCCACATCAACAGTATACATTTCCTTTTGGATTCTGACATGTCAATTTTTGCACCCAATTCAATGGTT
Source organism: Varanus komodoensis (assembly GCF_004798865.1). Lineage (NCBI taxonomy): Eukaryota > Metazoa > Chordata > Lepidosauria > Squamata > Varanidae > Varanus > Varanus komodoensis. Next base: position 3,881,333 of record NW_025335761.1, read on the forward strand.
TGGTTTTAAAATGCCTCATGCCTTGGAAGCATGAAGGATTTCCTGTCTTCAGATGTTCTTACCTGGACCATAAGACTTTTGAGGCCTTTCTTGAGAGTTGCACACTAGAGGAGGTTCTGCGGGGGGCAACTAGGGAAAACTCAGTGGTGGCACCCCAGCTGTGAAATCCCATGTGCAGAGGGGCTCACCTGCCACCTACCTTGATAATGTTCTGGAGCCAGGTGAAGCCCTTCTTTTCATGGACCTTTCCTCTGCTCCAGGGCTAGTTGGTTTTTTTCTTTGTTACTTTTTTTGGTCTTTTTTGTTCATGTTATTGTTGACCCGTTTTATTGTGTGCATTGTTATTTTGCTTTCATTCCTGTTGTCAGCCACTCTGAGATTATGGTTGTGAAGTAGCACATGAATATGATAAATAAATATCATATGGAAGTTGGTTAAAGGAGGGCAGAGGGAGGGCATTCTGTGAATAGTCACTCCTTTCCAGAAAAATTGGTGGAGTTATCACTTGGGCCAGCTTCTATTTTTGGTTCAGCTAATGGAGATCAGCTTAATTAATCTCTTCCAGTGTACAATCCTATCAATCTGTGGGTGGAGATGAGTGGAAATCTGTTATTTATGATGATGATAAATCCTGATGCTCCAAAGCATTGTAGTCAGATATCCACAGGAAACAGGCTCAAAATCCCTGTTCAAGAGAAATCATCTAGGCAATATGAATGACAGTACCGTAAGCATTCGGTCCAAGAAAAAACTCTGAGGTCATTCCAGCTGCAAAGGTGGTTTTTGGGGCTATCTTCAGATAGCGAGTGGAGGTTGACAAACACTTCTGAAGAACACAGGGTGGCAAGCAGGAAGTACAGCTGATGACGAGTGAGTTAAAGAAGAACCGAAGATCTGATATTTATGGGGAGTAGTTAAATATATACGCCAAGTAATTACAAATGGAAAGGAACAAGAGTTGGGCAACGGCGGTGAAAAATATTGCAATGGTAGGTAACTTATTGCAGTGGGAACATTGTAAGAAGACAGGGTAGTTTTAAAGGAACGGCATAGGATGTGTGTACACTGATAATGTGGTTAGCAAGAGCATAAGACAGAACATTAACTCTGGGAGCTAGGAGGAAAAACATACAAACTTGAGAGTCTTTTGAGAAACATATGTGGAGTGTTTAATGGTCTATTTATTTATTTATTTATTTATTTAAAACATTTCTATGCCGCCCCATCACAACAAAGCCTCGGGGCGGCTCACAACACATAAATACTAAAATTATACAATAAATAATACAATAAATAACACTCCCCCCAGTGCATTCTCGGCTAAAAAAAAAAAAAACCTAGTTAATAAATAATTAACAGTTAAAATAAGTTTTAAATAAAAAGGTCTTAGCCTGGCACTGAAAAACAAATAATGACGGCGCCAGGCAGACCTGTCTGGGGAGTGCATTCCATAGATGGGGCGCCACCGCAGAGAAAGCCCTCCTCCGGGTGCTCACCCTCCTAATCTCATTCACAGAGGGTTCCCGGAAGAGGGCATCTGCTGCTGACATCAAGGGGCAGGAGGTCATATATGGGTGCAAGCGTTCCTTTAGATAACCTAGTCTAGTCACCATCAGGGCCAAATGCAATTCAGGCCAACCTATTTATTTCTGAAAGAGCTCTGTGCTACCAGTAACCCAGGATAGCTATCAAATGGCTAGAGAGCCATTAGTCACAAGAAAGGTTCCAGTCATGTCCTGAAGCTAATATGATGCATAAACCAGCACTTGGACATGACAATAGTGTCTGGTTGGGGAATGGAAAATTAGTGTTGATTTGTCACTAAAATGTGGTTGCGATGCTGATTTTGGGCAGTGGAGTGCTGATTTCTCCATTGTCCAAGCAAGTGCGGGTTTCTGGTGCACACATGTAGGCTAATTTTAGTACAACATCATTCCTGCTAATGCCTGGGGACACTTGAATCCTCCCTGTAATGGGCTACTGCAAAGATTGTTGTTGCTTTTGAAGGTGGGTGCCATTTGCTGACTGTTTAAGCAGAAAGGTAAAATGAAGAAATAGAATAGATTCCATAATTATCCTTCCCAAAGCACTGAAAATATGTTTACTTGTAGATTCCTAGCTTGTGTTGCATTACTGTTTCCTTTTCATTTCTGGATCACCATGATGTCAAGAAGCGGCAATATTGGTAATTAAAAGGCCTACACCTCTATCTATCTATCTATTGTATCTATCAAGACAGAATGTGAAATATTTCAGATATTTTCCCCATTAAGATCCACCTCATGTTTTAATGAGAACACGGTTACTATTCAGCAAAGAGAGCAAAACAATGAAATAAAGTGCTTTATTTGAAAATCAATCATTGTCAGGGTTGACCTTCTGTGTGTGGTTTTTAAAATAAGAAATCTCAAAAAAGTTGGCAAACAGGAAAGAAATAATATGAAGCATTGTTCCAAAGGAGAAGAAGACTTGGAAATATTTATAATTTTACTTTTATTAAGGCCTTTTTTATTTCCTTTGTGTTCGACCTTTTTTTGATTAATTTCTATCATCTGCACCCAGAATGCAAACATTTTCAAAGCTGTAGCCTGTGCAGAACATCTATGTACAGGATTTTACCAGGATTTTTATGACTTCACTAATAGTGCATAGACATAATTGAAATGAAATATTGTTCTTCTTGGAGGTATCATTTAATCAGAAGGGCAATTATGGAATGTCTATGTTCCACCATCTTTCTACCATCTTTCGTCTACTTGCTTAGACAAAATGCAGAGTTTGTGGTAGTTTAAGTATGACAAAACCATTTCTGATATTTTGAAAGTTCAACAACAGTGTTATCCTAGCTCCTTCCCAAAAACATGATGTGCAGGATTGAAATAAAAACAGAGACATAACAAGGTTTTTTTCTGATCTATAAATACAAAAGACACCAGTTCTTCTGACTATTCATCCACCAAAATAGATGCTTGTGGCATTAACACACAAATCAATAAAGTAACCCTTGGCTTTGGTGAAATGCAGAGCAACAGTTGAAGCAGACAGATCTGGTCATTTTGGATAGTGCAAAAAAAGCTTGACCGCGGCATGATAAGGCAGGTGTCTGGTTTGGACAAAAGCATTTTTTCCTTATTGAGCTGTTTAGTTTACAATAAGTATCATGAGGTACAGTGTCCAGTGTTCAAGTAAGTAGTCCTTCAGCAGTCCACATGGTTTACATGGCCCAGTGAGGAAACAGTGCAGAATATCTAATCTATATGGTTGGCCTTCTGTGGGACAACCCAAGATAAAATGTGATTTAATCCTTTATGATATATTTTATAGCAACTTTGAGGCATTCAGAGGCTAATTTAATCCCTCAACCTATTACAAACTGTACTCCCCCACCCCATGAGGGGGCACACTCTGCAAAAGTTGGGAAAGCAGCACATGATTTGTGTTTGGCAAGACTGGGGCAACACTGGGGTCATGGAAAAGGGAAAGGGCCTTCTGGGGAACTCTGAGGGCTGCATTAGGATCCTCACTGGACATAAGGTTCCGCTTCCTGTCTTAGGCCAAAGGTGGGCAGCTTGACACTTTCCAGATGTTTTGGGGTACAACTTCCATTTTCCTTCACCACTTGCCAGGACTGATGGAAGGTATAAACCAAGATATCTGTAGAGCCACAATTTGCCTCCACCTAATTGTAGTTTGACCTTCAGATAACCCAGTCATAAACCACTTAGGAATTTAAAGGCAGAACAGCACCTCACCTCGAGCCTGGGCACAAGGTGGAAACCAGTGCAAGTGATGAAGGATTGGTGCTGAGTGATCCCGCTAGTTCCCAGAAGCCTCCTGGCAGATGCATTCTGTACCAGGTGGAGTTTTCTAAGTGATCTTTAAAGGCATCCCTGTGGTAGAAAATGCAGTCAGTGAAGGAATAATGGAGGCTAGCTTTGCTTAATTTGGATAGAGTCACAGCTGGCGCACCAGCCTAAGAGGTAAAAGGCACTGCTGATTACAGATGCTTCCTCCACCTTAAAGATAGCACTGAGTTGACAGTAAGCACACCAGAACTGTATGCTTAATTCTTCAAGGCCTGTGCAATTTTAGCCAGAACAGCTTGCAAACATCCAACTAGATGGACAGTTTTTTTCAAAACCTCAGCACCTCTGTTTTTAAAGTGTATTTGTCCTCATCAAAATGACTGAAAGACTTACAGCTGGGTCACTGCAAGCTGGTGGATCTTCAGAACAGATATTGATGATCGTTTCCCTCACGTTGCGTCTCCCCCCCTCCCCTCTTTGCAGTCATCACACTGTGGGATTCTAAGAGCTCCATGCATAAAAATTTGTGTTCTTAGGTTGCCTCCAGAAGCCAAGGTGCAGTGGACTGCATAGCACTGGGTCTTAGGAATGCAGATTGTATGAAACATGGAATCTTCAGCCTTGAATTACTTCAGATATTACACACACAACCAAGAAGTCGCAAACATGTACGCATGTACGTTATGTCACAAAGCCTATTTTGTTTTCAAAGTAGAAGCCACAACTGATTGTCAAGTCTACACCTGATACATGCATGCAGTGAAACACTACTGCTGCCCCAGACTATGACCTGTGTGCAGGCTGTAGCATTTTTTCCAACACAGAAGCAGCCCCTAGTTGACAGCTTGCCCTTTCAGGTTACAAAAGAACTTTAATGATGTTGGTTCACCTGGTAGGATTTTGGTCAAAACCACGAGGCCTTTTGAGTGTGGTTGCACCACACTTTTCAGAGAAACTTTCACTGGCGTATAAAAGCAGTTGAGGCTGCAGGAAAAAATGCTAGTTGCAAGAAGGAGGCCACCATTTCTGGTGGCTTGTCTGTTCCCTAATCTCCTCAAGCCACAAACAAGACTCTCTTGTAATGTTGCATTTGCTGTAACATCAGTAGCAGCTGGCTGTGATTTCCCTGATTCTGCTTTTGATGACTCCACCAACAGCATGAAAGGGATGTTTGGATGAGAATTAAAGGGAGTAGAACAAGAGGATGAAAAGATCACAGAAAGGAAAGAGAGTGGGGAAGCGGGTGGCTCAAAGGGTTTTCTTTATCAAATGACATTTTTGTATTTTTAAATTCTGTTTAACTACAAGCTGTTTATGTAACTTTTTTTTTTCTAATGCAGCCTTCATGGGCATAGTCAGTGTTGACAATTATTGACAAAAGAACATTTCTTCAAAATACAGCAAAAGAAAATGTGGTTTTCTGGTGCTCTTTAAGTTCAAAGCACTTTGCAGAGCTTACATTATCCAATCTGCAGAGCAATGGAGTTCTTTGCAGGAAATTCTGCATTGATCCAAATTAAACCATTGCAAACTTATTTTGCGCAACATTTTAATATTTGTTTTCTAAAATTGAGAATTACAAATACTATTGACTATTACTGAGCCAATGAGAAGCTATTTGAGGAAATCCTGATTTTGGTAGGAAAATTAAAACCACATTTCATTTTTTCCCATGGAAAATAAGTTGGATTTTAAAAGTGCCAAACACTCGCTGGATCATGATTTAAATTAATGACTTTAATACTTCAAATGCATCCAATCTAAGTAAACACTGATTCAGTAGTACTCCTATGCATGTCAGCTTAGTTCAAGGTAAGTGTGCATGGGTTCTGGGATAAAAGTAGTAGCATCTATATAAATAAGCTTAACACATATTTGCCAACAGTATAGGTAGTTACTAAAAGAGAAACAGCAACAGCAAAACCTTTTAAGAACTGGAACTAGCAAGCAATATTTTGACATGCTAGTACACCAACCCTGTTTTGAGCTTGTAGAAAAGAATAATCATGCATGCAAAGATGGTGGTAAGCAAGTTAAGCCTTCACTACTGGGCATGGTGTCATTCCAGAGTATACTGAAATTGGCAGCTAATTTGGAGAAGTGTCTGAAAATGTAATGGCTCACTCTTGCATGCCCTGTACATGCAGAAATTCTCCAAGAAGGGAAATGGTTTAGAGTACACTGGCTCTCATGACATTTAGAGATGGAGTATGGTTTTGATTATGAGGACTTGCTGTGCCAGGTAGAGACAATGGAGAATGAGCATTTGGTGCTGGTTTTCCCTTTCAATCTGGTGTTTGTTTGTTTGTTTATTTGTTTGCTACTGGGTGGGTGCCCTTTCAGCAAAAGGGAGCAGCATGCCTGGGCAGACATGCTAAGTGTTGCAACTGCATCTCTCATGACTCATCTTCCTATGCTGCTGGGAAGTGCCTGGCTATCCTTTGTATATGGTGCACAGAAGGCTGCCATGATTCAGCAGGGAGATCTTTTGGAGGAGCTAACAGCCCCCAGGCCTGTTGATGAGGCTCCACTTCTCCAGACACAGACGTGCTTCCGGTTGGTTGAAGACGATTCAAGATGCTGTGTTCTGTAGAAAGCACTGCATCTTTATCACTCCTAGAGGAACGGTTATGAAAATAGTTACGGAATAGTTTGTCAAATGCATTTCAAGTGGGACCGCCTTCTACAAGAGCATGCATATATACTGCGATCTCCATCAAGGGTTTTCTGCAAAACTCCACTGCCACCTGGAATAAGGTGGGTCCTGGTTGCAAGAGGACTTTCTCAGCCATAGTGCCTCACTTTGAAATTCTTCCTTCCAGAGAGGTTCACCCAATGCCCACTTTGATAGCTCTTTGGTATAAGGCAAAGCTTCTCCATTTCTTTCCTAATTTACCCTGGCATTTCATCATATTGGATAGTTGTTGTTGCTGTTGTACATCAATAGTAATGTCATGGGGTCAGCCTGAAGATTACCACAGTAATGCGACAGTCGGGTTCTTCAGTGTAGCTCTGGAGATATGGATGACTTAGCTGATAGGATAGATGACAAAATATTCATCAGAAGTAGATACACTCTAACAATCCTCCTGCACTTCCTTGGGGGAAGTTGTCAGGATCCTCAGCAACAAACAAGCAACATTACTGTATTCATGCAAGAACAGTCACACCAAGAAGATCAGCGTAGAGAACCCGACAGTCTTGGCCAAAGAACTTGTGGTTCTCTTCCAGCATGCTGTTTTGTCACAAGCTAATCAGTTGTCCATGCCAGTGCTCGATCGTGGACACTCCTGTCTCGCATTTTTGAGGAATCAAACCAAAGGGCGATCTGATTCAGAATCAGACCCAATCAGACCCCAGATTGGGAGGGTAGTGGCCAGGGAGAGCGTGGTTGGGAGAGGCTCCCCATCAGATATTGTCCACCATGCAGTTGCAGCATCCTACTCATTCCACAGAAGATTGTCCAGATGCTGCTTTGAAGACCATACCGGCCCTTCTGGTTACCCAGTCTGTGTTGCTAATTGCTACAGGCCAAAACTAGGCTTGCTAAGAATTAGATGCACAGTGTACGAACACTCTACCCTTTGCAAATTCATTCTAAAACTTGGGGAAGCTGAAACAGGAACTGTTGGGTTTGTTTTGTTTGTGGGGGACAGGGGGAGGGAGAAGTTTTCTATGGCCTTGCCAATTAAAATTGTAACCTTTGATGGAGCAATTAGTTAACTGGAAGAGTTAAATGGAAAATGTTACTTTGAAAACTACCAAAATGAAAACATCCTGAGCAAAATTTGTGGTTGTTTCCTCTAAATGTTGTTACTTTTCTTTTTGCTCTTGCACCTGTTAGTCATACTACCTCATTTCCTTTTCTGTCCAGACCTAGTTCATCTTGAAACCCAGTCTTCTTTTTCTGTAGTATTAGATATATGACCTTTTGTCTATTACATTCTGATTAACAGCTTCATCTCTGAACCATCTCAGTACCTTCTAACCTGCACCTCAGCTGTACCTTACCCATTGTCAATCTGTCTCCACTGTCACGGCCAAGGCAGATGGTAAGGGTAGGGATGGTTGGGCATTTGACAAGGACCCACCCCATGTTCTTTGTAAGCTGTCCAGAGCCTTTTAGTAACGGGACATCATAGAAAACTTTGAATGAATGAATGACAGAGTTTCTAGAGTTGCTTTTCTTCCTCCCAATTGCATCTTGCCTCTTTCTCTCGACAATTGTGGTAATAGGAAGGAGCAGGAGCAGATGCCACTGCCTAGTTGCTTATTGTCTCTCTGCCCATCAAGTCAGAAATGGTAGCAATAATGAGAAAGAGACTGAGGAGTAATGTCACACAGCACTAATGGTGGAAGGAATATAGGCTCAATACAGGAGGTGAGTTATTGAGATTATGTTGTCTAAGGCCCTCAGGAACCTAGAGCTGGCTATGGTGGGAGCAAAGTGGGAATAACTGAAGCCAAATTTTGCCTTCAGGGAAATTCTCCACCTCAATGCCCATGAAGTCCCTGTCCAAAGATGTTGAAGCAGGTGCTGAGCAGTTGAAGACCAAAGGCCAAGAGTCGATCTTGCAAACCAGTCTAGCTGATCCTGAAGCCTTTTTGTGTGGGCTAGTCACAAAAATTGATATTCCACCACTTATTCAACTGTAGTAGCTTGAGCACCAGTGGAGTCCATCCACAAAGGGAGCTGTGAACCAGTGTGTGACAGTCCTCAGAGTCAAATTCAAATCTGCACTCAGACTTTCTATTCACTGAATAACCTTAGGACAGCCCTATCTCTTAAAATCGCCTGTTTAAAAAGCTTGCTGTGAAAGACTTGGGTGTGGTGGGGAAATAACAGTAATCATTCTGCACCTCCTGATGGCTTTATGGGCTGTGCTCACACAGTTCATTGCCTCTGAGGTTTGAAGAAATCGAAAAGCAATAGGGAAAGTATTAAGCATTACCTCCCTTGCTGCTTCTCTGTTCTAAATTCCCTCCTTCCAAAGAGGTTTTGTATGATACAGTGTGACCTTATAGTTTCCTGGGGCTGGAACTTGCCTTTTAATTTAATTTAGGTGGACATGAAATTTAAAAATCATTGAAAAGTTATGATGAGAATTACATCAGCACATGAGAATTACATATAGAGGTTAGCAAAGTTAAATCTCTGTCAGTCTTTCCTAATTTGGTACTTGCCTAATGTTTTGGATTACATAGAAACAGAGCGAGTAAGAAGGGGTCACCCAGGTCATCTAGTCTGACTCTTGGCTCCATCCAGCTCTGCTCATGACATGCCTACAACTCTCTTCTGCCTCAGCCTGCAGGTTAAATTGTCAGAGATAATGGTAGTTTTAGTCTGAATTATCTGAAGATCTCCAGTTTGGGAAAGACTTTAAACATGACTGCAAAACCTCTTGTCCTCTTCAAAACCCCCTTGAAGTTTACCTCTCTATATGCTTTGCAAATTTTCACCCCATACAGTGGTATCTTCTTTAAAACACATTTGTCCCCCTTTTTCCCCTTCTTATTTTCATATATTTCCATTCTACTTCTGATTTGAGAATCACATCCTTTTATATCATCTGCCCTTGAGCGTGATCTCTCATGAATCCTCCATTTGCCCTTTCACTTCTCAGACAGGTTTATCTGATATCTGTCCCCCAGTGAAGAGCCCCTGCATATACATCATATTTTTCCTTTTGATAATACCTTTTTCCCCTAGTGACCTACAACAAAGACAAGCCACGTTTCTTGATGCTGGAAAATAAATGTGGTCCCTCCTCATTGTGGGTTTGCAGTGTATTTTTCCCCTATTGGAAAGCATTTCTTATAAGGCATTTTGTAAGAATATTCCTAGACTCAGCTGCAAGGTACATACATACCTGTTATCAGTTGTGAAGGGTGTACATGTGCATACATTGTGGGTATTTTTTTTTAAACTGAACTAGGGATGTGTGCAGAATCTGATAGGAGGCTGAAAACCCAGTGGAATTTCTCAGCTCAGCTCTGGAGATTCTGCTGTATCAACACTGCATGTGCCAAGTCAGCCTGATGTGCTTCAGCCCACACATGGCCTTCCATTTTAAAATAGGCCACAATGTACAACATTTTTAAAACTAAGGAAATTTGCACAAAATTTGCTTCACTGCTCCACAGATTGGGAAATATTGCATAAATGTGCAAAAATGCACGTGAATGGCAGAGCTGAAACTGTTTTATGAACTAGAACTTAACCATCGGAAAGGTCAGGGCGACCAAGATGCAGTGTGTGGATAGGCAGGAAGAGGAAGTTGCATCCGCACATTTCATGTTAAATATTGCATACTGAGATCTAACAAGTTGGCCTCAGTTTGGCCTAATTTATGCAAATTGTGCTAGAGATACACAGTTCTGAACTCCAAATTAGCACATATATTTTGAGCAACTTCATGGAAGCAGGCTCCCTCCTCTCCTGCCCACTTTTGGCCAATGGATCAGAACTATGTTGAAAGTATGTCAAACTCAGACAAAATGCTTTCCAATGTCACACATACCTGACCAGAGCCAAGTGACTTAATTCCTTCTTAGTAACCATTAGATACACACACACACACACACACACACACACACACACACACACACACTTTGGAATGGCTAAAAATGCGTGTATTGTGTACGTTATACTTTGTGAATAAGGTATTCACGCCTGAATATGAAATATGCAATATACATTTGAGAAACCTTCTGAGCCAGATTCATGCCATTTTGCACTCTGTACAGCCCATCTTTATTTTTAATATTTCTAAATCATGTTTCCAACCAGAAGATGTGTAAAGTTGCTTACAATTTAAAACAGAGAAAAATCTTATGAAGAAACATAAAAGCATGGCCATCCGATTGGACCCAGATCCTTAATGCCTCTGCTGGGAGGATGCTGTTTGTGGAATGGGCTTCTGTTCCTTCTGCCTGCAGCCTCCTACATGCCCTCCAGATCCACTCCAAAGGGTTGGGGGATTAAAGGGGTGAAGAAAGAATGTGGAAGCCCCACTCTGCACCTCCTGTTCCTTCTGCCGGCAAAATGAAGGCTCAGGATCCAACTAAAATGCCTAACATTTCTTTAAAAAATTAGACACAAGAGCCATTCATACACACACAAAATCTTTTGGCATTTAAACCCAAACATACTCACCTTCTTGGGGAGAGAATTTGTATGTGTGCTATGTATCCACAGATACAGGGTGCTTTTACAAAAAGGCCCTTTAGCACTGGTGATGTATTGCTCATATGGAATTCTCTGAAAGTGGGATCCAAGCAGTAATACAGCACTATGTTCCCCACTGTAATCCAGAAATATCTGTCCAGATTGGCAAACGCAAACACAAAGAAATAGAAAAACCCTTTTTTAAAGAGAAAACATAATCAGATTTTATTTTTATATTTCTGTCTTGTTTCTTATCTTTCTATCATCTATCTTCTCTCTGCCCATGAAAGAAAGGTAAATTTTGTAATGCATTTCCTCTTCTCCATTTCATTTTCACAACAACCCTTGTGAGATGGTTAGCCAGTGAGTTTCATGGCTAAATGGAGTCTTGAACCCAGATCACCAGAGACCCAGTACAAAACTCTGACTGCTGTACCATGTTTTTATCATCCCTATTCTCATGTCTTTAAAATAATGGGGAAAGGACTTTTGCATTGTCAGTTGCTGGCTCCACTGATTACTAATTTGCAGGATCTATACTTTGGCCACCTAATGAGAAGGAAGGACTCCCTGGAGAAGAGCCTAATGCTGGGAACAATAGAAGATGGCAAAAGAAAAAGGGGATGGCAGAGGATGAGGTGGCTGGATGGAGTCACTGAAGCAGTTGGCGTGAGCTTAAGTGGACTCCGGGGGATGGTGGAGGACAGGAAGGCCTGGAGGAATGTTGTCCATGGGGTCGCGATGGGTCGGACACAACTTCGCAACTAACAACAACAAAACTTAAACTTAAAAGGCTAGAGATCAGGATTAAGAGGAATCAGGAGAGGGACTCTATTGACAGTACAATCAGGAAATGGTAGAACATCACCAGCCATTGCTATCTCTTGCCCAAGAAACCAGGACTTCGGAAAGAGGACAACACCAGAAATACTGGAATGCAATGGAATGCTCTGATCTTATCCAACTTTCCCATAATAATCGTGCTAACAAATGAATCTTGCTTCTGGAGAAAACAGCTGGTGTGGAAACTGCCTTTATTTCAAGTACTTCATGAGCAAACATCAACATTCTGGACAAGCTGTAGTTTATGATCTAAATGGTAATAAATATTCAACAGTGATCTTAGTATCTTTATTTGTCAGAGAAGGGTGATAACACAGCTTTGAAATGTGGCTGGTGCTTCAATCAGTAGTGAGGTGTAATCTTTGATTATGATAGTTGAATTTGTTGGTTGTTGAGCATTCTGCAAGATTTCAGCCAGAAGGGACCTTGTGGCATAACAGGAATTTTGGAGAGATCTTGTAGGTGTCTATTTCTAGCATGTAGTTATCTGGGAGTTAGCATTTCATCTTTTACCATATGTGGGTGTATTATTAGCTAACATAATAAGGGTTCAATTTAGCAAATGTGAAAGCAAAGGAGGATAGAACATACCCCAGGGCAAGCTATATCCATCTATTATATAATACATGAAAACTGAGTAGCAAGAGAGCAGAATCTTTCTATGATTCTAAAAATTTATAGCAATTTTAACTATTGAACATGGAAGATTTTTCAAAACTTGAAGTTAATGAGAAAGCTGGAGACAGCCCTCTGTTACGATTACTGGATTAGCCAATGATGCAATGGTTGATTTATGTCAGAGAGATGCTTCTCACATTGGCTGAGTAAGCATTTGCTCAATTTTATTTCATAAATCATTTTGCATCATTTTAATCTAGTGGAAAAAGAAAATGTAGAATTTCTTATAACTGAAATGGGGGTTGAGCAATGGCCTTAATTCTAGGTTCTTGCCAGGGTTGATGGCAAGCTTTTTTTTTTGGCTTACTGCATGCCCCTCACCCAATTTGCTTAGTTAGGATTTAAAAATGACAAAAAGTTTTCTGTGATAGTCACTGATTCCTTAGAAGTGCCAAGCAACTGTGTTGTTAGCTGATTTTCCTTTTTATTAATAGCTCTGTGGAATCCATCTGGATCTAGTTCAGTTAGAAACCTCCCATAGAAATATAGTTGTCAAAAGAATATTCGGAAGTTGACATGTGTCTCAGAGTTCAAACTAGAACAAAGATGAGTATAATCTGGAAAACGACCAGCACACACAGAGACAATTTTCTGCTAGTCCTTGTATGACAATAATATGCTTTCTTAGGACACAACCCTATCAATGTCCAGAAAGAAAAAAGCCTTACAGCTCCCAGCATTCTTCAGCCTGCATAGCTGTCTAAATGTGCTTAAGTCTGCATCTTCAGCTGGTGAAGTGCATGCATATTTGAAACAATTTATTCCAGCTTGAAAGAAATCTTTTCTGTGGTTGCTAAGGGTTGTCCCTAATTTCTCTAAAGCATTTGACACTAACTTCCACAGACCAGACAAGATCATTACCTTTCTCATTTCAAATTCAGCCACTGACTTCCACTCCCTTTCACCACCAATGTGACTTGTATTGTCCTTTTTTATGACATGTTCCTCACTTCTCAATTATATCTTATTCCTAATCCTTATCCTAGAAATCCCTTGAATTCAGTAATACATTTACCATGGTTGTTTCTTTCTCTCCTTCCTCCTGTTTTTGAATATTTTTTGTATTCCACTACTCTGTGATTCCTTCTCTTGGTACATTTTCGTCTTCTTCAGATTTCTCCTGAGATTTATCTGAAAAGTTTGAAGTGATATCATAATGTCTCAACAAGATGCTTTCCCCACAATAATAGCCTTTTTATTTTAATCCACAGGCTCCTTTGCATCATATTTCAAGTCAGATGGACTATATAAATACAAAGGCAGTTCCTCATTTCATTTGATAACTTTAATTTTCTTACCGTTGGTTCTTGTAGCATACTGTGCCATAGCCACATTCGCCTGGTCTTTTTGTAACTTCTTAGGGTCATCAGTTATGGGGGATGAGAGGAAGGGAATCACAGAATCCTAAGACGCAATTGCGGTGCCCCCACAATGGTTGCAATGCATATTCTTGTGTGCCCCAATCTCTGCTAATGAAATTTGGCCAAGGAGTCTGCTGTGCATGCCGGAGCTACATGGGACTTCCACACCATTTTCGGTGAACCATGGATTTGACAGGTTTGCCCTCTTGTGCATGTCCCAGCTCTATTTATTTATTTAGGAAAAGACACAGGCTTTTATTTTGCATTACTGAAGGCTCTTTTACTCTTGATTCAGCTGGTCGGTATGAACTCAAGGACCTGACCTTGTTGTTGGTAGTGGAAATTGTAGGCAGCTCTCATTGCATCAATGCCATTCAGAAATTAACTGCAGTCCATCAGTCACTTTTCCAGCTAACTTTATTTTTTTGGCTGAGGACTGGGAAAGAAATGCTTTAAATAAATTAATGACCTTACATTTCTGTCAACGTATTAGTCGGTGTTTTTATGCAGTAGCCAGATGCCACAAGAAAAAAACAAAATCTTCGGTTAAATCATTGGTCAGTCCTAGCAAATCTCAAAAGTAATAAAATTTTCTTGGCTCTTGTGTTTACATGATGCTTCATTTCTAGTTAGGACACCAGAGACCCTTTCGGCTCTTTCCCATGATAAGAAAACAGTGTCTTGCTCATGTGCCTCTTGTCTCCATGCAGAAAGGAGAGGCAGAGCAGCACGGGGCCCTGAATTGCAGCTATACACACACTTCATAGGAGTGCTTAGAGATGTTTGTACACAATGCGCTCATATTATACCGATTCTTACTTTGTCTGCCTATTTCTTTCCAGTCCCAGTCTAAGGTGCTGATTTTAACCCTTAAAGCAAGAGGAGAAAAGTTTGGCCCTTCAAAAGATTGCTAGACGGCAATTTCCATCGTCTCTGACCAGGAGGCCATGGGTCCTCTGGTCCCACAGCATCCAGAGGGGCACAAGTTGTCCCCTCCTGCTTGTGAGCCTTAAAAGCGGGGAAAATATTTTTAGGTAGGTGTCCTGCTTGCCCCCAGTGTTGCTGCACCTTGCCCTTGTGTGGCAGGGGATGTCAGCAGGTGTATCCACACTCCTCTGGCAACATCACCCCTGGCTCTCAAGGTGGTGTTTTTCCCATACTGAGAAGCATGGAGTTTCAGGCCTCTGTCAGAAGGGACTTGGCAGCCATTTCCCCCCCAGTGCTGGCTGAATTCCTCAAACTGTGTGGCACATATTTTCCCTGTGGAGGACTCCACAAATGGACTGCATTTGTGCAGGGAAGAACAACCACTCATCACAACACTGTCTGAGTCACAGCTCTGCATGTCAGTGCACACTGGCCCTATGGGAGGGGTGAGTGGCGCACAACTATCAAACACCATTGTTCCTGGCTGAAGCTCTGCCATTCACCATTTCAGACAGGGGTTAGCTTTGCTTGGCTCACACTGTCCCCCACTGAGGAAGAAATGGGCAGTAAAGGACTTAACATAGGGAGGGGAACTTGTGAACTGTGTAAGGAGAATCTTCCTATCATCTCCAATCCTTGATCAGAGATAAGAAAGGAATTGACTCATCTCCTCAGTTGGAATAAGGAGCACATGTCAGGGAAACTTATTTTATTTCTGACTTATGATCAGACATAAGAAAGGAATTCCACTTTTCTCCTCTTCCCAAAGACCCCAGTAGCCCCCAGTGGGAGCACTGTTTAGAGGCATGGCTGAGGGACACATGGAGGCAGCTCAAGTCTTCACAGGCCAGATGGAGAGCCTCCATGGGTCAGATATTGCTGCCTGGAGTTTCCCCCTGCTGCCTCATCTAAAAGAAAACCTGCACTTGGATTAATCAGCCTGGGCTTCTTATACAGTTGAGGCTATCAGCCAGAACTGTCAGGGACATACCTCATGGCTCCTTCACCATTTTTAAAGAAAAACTCTAAATACATTCCATTTAGCTTTTGGGTGATCTAGTTTTATAACTCTTATCAGCTGCTTTATCCATGGCAACCTACTGCCTGTGGACATCCGCCCTATGGGCACAAGGCTTGGTGCATCAGTGTCCAAATGGGTACTAACTGTTGCCACCTAGCTTTCAGTCACTTCGGAAGGACTGGCCAAAGGTTCCACTGGGGTCTCTTGAGATGGGCTTCTTTGCAGCTCCCTTGTGTTCCTAGGGAAACAAAACTAGGTTGCAGGCTTTGTTCAACACATTGTGTGCAACCTTGTTGTTAAATTAGCATTAGTGTCACCAATAACATGGCATGGCATTTTGTAAGCTTTCCTCGCTTTCACCTCCAAAATGCACAGCCTTGGTTTTGACGAAAACAAGGCAAAATATATATTAGGAATTAAGGGAAAAGTGTAGATAGGAAAAAGGTTGGTCAGAAACCAGACCAATAAGCAGTTTAAATGGGCAATTCAGTGGCGAATGACAAGTCATCACAATGCTGCATAAGCTTTCCAACTGCTTCTCTGCTATGCCGTACTCGCCACAGTGCCTTTTGGGAAACCTAAAACCAGGTGCTTGCACCATAGACAAAGCCGGCCCTGGAACCAAACTCTATGACTTTCTGAGAGAGATGCACTTAGCATCAGTGCTGAGAAAGACCCTCTATTTCCTTTTCCAGTGGAGCATATCTTCTTTGATCCCTCCCCACTTGCCTAGGTAAAGGTTCCAGAAGATTCTCTTGTTTCTTGTTCGCTGACTATCCAGTAATCATTTATTCCTAGCTAGAGACAGTTTCTAGAAGATTCTCCATTGTTTAGGCACATGGGTAGCTTACTATTAATTAATTAATTCCTATTCAGAGATGCTTGACCTTCAGATGACCTTAGGCAAGGCATCTGCACTGCAGTGCCAATATCCAATTGGCCTGGACTTTAGCAGAGATGCAATAGATTGCAAAAGGGAGGTTTCTTTCTGTTGGATCTGGGTAAGAGGGAGTCAGCCACACCACGCTGAGTGGACCACTCCAGGCAGGCCATAAGATGACCTATACATCATTATATTTGTATGCGTGTTTTAGTGTTTTAATAATTTGTATTAGTTAGTATAAACTGTGCTATGATAGTATTCATTCTAAAGAATTTGATTTAAATCTGTTAACCAATCTGTTCATTGCAGAAATCATCCATTTAACACTGGTATTTCCTGATGCAATTATAAGGTACAGTGCAGCCCCAAAAGTCCCAAAGAATCAGGGACTAATTAAATACAATGCTGAAATGCACATTCCTTTTGGAGGAACAGGGAGAGAAAGGCGAAAATATGTGCTTTATAATGTTGGTGTGTTTGTAATGCTCAAGATTTATTTGTTAGTGAAAGGAGCAATTTAATGAGAAAAAGAGAGAACAGGGCAAGGATTTAGCACTGCTCCACCTGCCGCATTGCAAAATTAGTCACTATTAAAATGGCTTTTTTGGAGTTGAAAGTGGGAAACAGAATCAGGGTCTCTGCACATAAATGAACATGTAACATGTAGTTAGCTAATTAGCCCTTACAACTATCCTATTAGTTTGTTACTGACTATACAGAAGAGATCAAATTCTCACAGCCCCAGATAATCCAGGCTTATTGCCATTGTAAGACAGATTATCCCTTATGATAAAAAGTTTCATGTTTGGCATCTTAAGAGAGACTACAGCCAGCCATAAGTGCATGATCAAATATATCATGCCGTCAACACAGTTTTGAGCCTCTTCTGCACGTTTCTTGTTCCTCGGAAAGCCAGAGGAGTGGGGCATAAATATGCACCGTGCGTGTTCGCACGGGTACTCTTTTTTCCAAGTTAGCCGTACTGTAACTCAAGTACCCCACTCTTAGAAAGATGGGTGTGTTAGGACAACAGGAACAGTTCTCAGAGTAGAAGGACTCAGAGCTGCAATCCTTCTATTATAGGTTTGTTTATTTTAACTAGCTAAGGGTCCTCTCAGGATCCTAAAAATTTGTGCAACTGAAAAGCTGTTTGGCAGCAGCCACCATTACGTCAGGGTTGGAGTTGGCTTGTAAGTTGGGAGTCCTTAAAGACTCTGCCTGTCTTTGCTCAGACTGAGTCGAATGGCGTTTTTGGGGAGAAGATAATAATAAGCTGCACAACTGGTTCTGTTAGGCATATCACTTGGTGAGCTGGTCTGTTTTACTCATACATGCGTGGCATTTCACTGTGGTGATTTCATTTAGGTGTTTAGCATATCACAGATCTGAACAAGTTTTACATTTCAAGTTCACTGAGCAGACATCCTACGTGTTATTGCCCCATGCAAGTTTTTATTTTAATTCTCTTAGTTCCTATGAGCATTAGCTGCCTTGGCAAAAAGGCAGGTTCAGATTAGATCAGATCTTAGTAATAGCAATAGTAATAAATATATGTCATGGACTCTTGCAGACTCCATGTGTAGAACTGAATGATTATTTCTCAGTATGAAGCAGTCCTTACAGTAATGGAACAGCAATTTTGTATGGAGAAAAATAATCACAGTAGTTACTTGGGAAAAAAGGGGAGAACCATTGTAGACTATACCAAATTGCTCTTGTTTTATGTGCATGTGGGTGATGATATACTGCAGGATTTTGTTGTATGTTTCACTTGTCCGTAGTCTAATTAGTATACCTGTACAAAAGTGTTTATTCTTTTTCACTGAGAAGAGAATCAGACGTATCCAGGCTGTCATCAGCAATCTATCTATTTATGTATCTATTTCATTTTTATACTGCCCAACAGCCAGAAGGCTCTCCCCCCCCCCCCCCCGCCCCAGCACCACTTACATGTGGCAAAAATTTTGGATTCAAAGACTTATCGATGAGTGCATTTAAAATGCTGTTGGACTCAACAGTGCCATAAGTTTCTTTTGCTTTTTGGGATGGAAGATGCAGCTGTTTGCCAGATAGGTTCAACCCTTGTGTGAAATAATTTGTTTAAATAGAATAATTCTTCCTGTTTTCTAGATAGAAGTTTATGCACTTCTTTGTGGTTGGTGTAGGTTTCAAGTTTAAGGAAATTAATCAATGGGATACTTTCTATTTGTAGCACTCTAATAGATATTTTTGCCAGTAGCTTGAGTATTTAATTTAGAGTGTTGGCTTCTTGTGCCACTTTTTACAAGCCACTTTCTTGTGGTTCAAAAAAAAGGCAGCATAGAAATATAATAAGTATAGTAAATAAATAGTCTTTGCCATGAACATAAATCAAATCTTGGAGGTCTGGTTAAACTTCAATAGGCTGCAAAGCATAAATGATGAATGTAGGAGACAGTAGACTTGTACATTTGCTCAACATATGCAGATTGCTCCATGTGTACAGTTAACAGACACTTCTGATCACAGCTGCAGAAGATCCGAAATGTGCTGGACTTTTACTACTCAATATCTATGCAGCTATTTCTGAGGTATTATACAGCATGTTTTTAGAGTGAACTAAACTGTGTCTGTATGGAGATGCAACCTTGTAGCTATGCCGCTATAAACAAGCATGACTGTCAAATGCATCCAGTGGAAAGATCTTGCCACCATGATTTCGACCCCATCACTTGTAGGATGTCTGCGTCGAGCTAGTTTGTTTCAAGTTTGACTAAAACAAGTGTTTTCCCAGAATGGAATTTTATATTTGTACATCCAATATGCTGAAAAAATAGCATGATGTTGATTTTAGCCTCTATCTCTGTGACTGCAGTGTCTCCTAGATAAACCTGGTTATGCTATTCGTGTTTCCAGTGAGGGTGATTCATGAAGTTTTTACCACAGCCTAGATTCTAGGCCTCTGCCACCTGGACTATCTAAAATGGTTTGTACAACTGAGTTTATAAGGGCTGTAAGCAAATTGTTTCCTAGAGCTCTTTCAGAATGTGACTCTCAAGGGTAGCCTTTGTTCAGAGTTTCCAGTTATTTGGATGTGCTTGCAGAAGAGTAATGGAACTCAATACAGAAGCTATGTCATCACCTTAAGTGTATGGTGATGAACAATTCTTTTTCATTATGCGGCAAACAATGGAGGGGCCTTAGGATATATGGCATCTGAAACTTGAAGAGGCAGTAATATGCACACGCTCCGTGCCAAGGAAGGGATGCAGCTTTTGCTCCTGATTTTGGAAATTCACACTGCATTTCACAGTCAGCAAAGAAGAAGTCTGCAGGCCTGAAGTCAGGATCACTGGTGAGATAGGGCCAAAAGATGTCCTTCTAACACTGAGATTGCTTTTTATAAGAAAAGTCAATGGAAAAAAAATAATTAATCTGCTATTGGGTTCTTCATACCAAATGATTTTCCTAGCAAATCTCTACAGGGAAGAAAGGACTGTGAGCAGTCCCATGTGCTATAAAAGTAGAATAAGTGGTACAAAGAGTTAAGTCCATAGAATGGAGGGTTTTCAACCTGTTTTGGGTGGAGTTACAGTCTCCCTGAAGACTGTGGCTTCTGCTGGAGGCATACTTGTTATTAGAAGCACAACTAATCTCGGTGGAATGGAGTGCCTTCTGCAAGCTTCATTTGGTGGCCCAGCTATGCCCCTTTCTGTAGATGCCTCAGTAGTCTATGATCTGGTAAACTCCACATTAAATTTTGCGACAGCCAGGTTGACACAAGGACTCAAAGCTCTGACTATGTAACACCAACTCTGGCCTGCTTCTGCTGACTGCCTGTACATTTCAGGGTCCAATTCAAGTTGCTGATAGAGCCTTGGGACTAGAGTACCTGGTAGATGTGAATCTACTTGTATGCTCTGATCTGCTCTGAGGCCCTTGTTGAGGTGTTTCCTCTGAGGAAGACTCAGGTGATGGCAACTTTTTTTAATGTGGAAGATTTTGTATTAGAGGTTATTACCTTCTATTGGAATTTGTAATTTTTCTTGGTGCCTAGATATGTTCAAATAGTAGGCAATAGAGAAATTAACTCTTTAATTAAAGGTAGCAATCTTTTGTAAACCAACAAGACAGCCTTGGTTTAAAGTCAGCATCAAAACAGAAATCATTAGCTGTAGCCCAGTATAATAAGCTTTCTGCTCCTGCACTCATCCTTCCATTTTGCTTGGATGATTCATTGCCTTCCCTCTCTGACCTGAAATGAACCAATAGCTTACTGAGATATCTGAATCAGGCAAACTGTGGTTTGAGCAAACTGCTTTGAAAGCCATGTCTGAAATTGGATCACCAGTTCTCGATTGAAGGCAGACCACAGGCCCTTTCCAGCATTCAAGTTCTATGTAAATTAACACATGAACAAGAAAGCAAGAATGAGCATGCTAGCTTGGTCTCTCACTCTCTCTCTCTTTCTGTTATCATTCTTTTCCCTCCATTAAGGGAAATTATCAAGATTCTCAAGTTTCAATTATCAAGGTGCATGACTTAAGCCTTAGAAAATCTTCTCTTTGCATATCCCTCAGCAGTTGGAGAAACTTAGATGTACCATGGTCCTGTGGGAAAGACTGCTGTAAAAGTGGGCAATGTACCAAGAAAGGGATCATCTTCCATGATAAATTTAATCCAGTCTTGTTTTTCAATCTGATTCTACTGCTATCACTTGCTCCTGGAGCTTGGTTAGCTCTTTCCTTTTTCAGGCATAAATCTAATCTGCTACATTCTTTTTGTCAAGGTTGCTAGTGAACGTCATGTGTGTTTGTATTAACTGGCTGATATTCAAGATGCTTAAAAGGCACCTTCTGCTTCCCCCCTTTGCTGCTGTTTCTGATACAAAAGCTTTTAGCAACTTAACAGTCAACATATGGTTTACCATTCAGTGCGTGCTTTTTTTCCTTTCCTTTTCTGGTTTTGCATTGACTACTGTCTGTTTTTGTCCTCTGATGAACTTTCCATTAAAGACTGTTTAATCAACAAACAGTCAGCTTTGTGAAGATTAGTTGGAAACATTGAACATTATATGTGACTATGAATGAAAGTTGCATTACCTTATTGAAAAGTGCTTACATTTTTCATGTTGTTCTTATTCAAACATGCTTGTTCAAGAGTAGGTGAACAATGGGTATTTTGGATTTAAAGGAAGCTGTTCAACCAAACCAAGTGAGTAATGTGGTGTCTTTTTTGACTGAATATGATGGCTATTATGATTATTCCTGAATATTCTTCTGGTTGAATAGCCTACAGTCTGCTTGGTTTCAAAGATAAAATCTAGAACAATTGTTCCTATATAAATTTCAGTATTCATGCAGCTTTCATTCCATGTTAGCGGCTTCAGTTTGTAGAAGGCTGGCAAAAAAAGTTAAAATGTATGATCTCTCTTGCATAATAGCATTGGGCTTGTACCAAAATGTGTCTATTTCTGCTGTGAACGACTTTCCAGTCAGGACACTGGTGCCTGGCTAGCTTTTGATGGGCCTGACTTCTCCAGGGGCCATGCCTGATCATTGTCTAAATTGGCAACAATGACTTCACTGCCTAAGCTTTTCATTTTTCCACTGCATTTGCTGCAACTGCACAGCTGCACCATAGTCAGATGCGGCCTGAAAACTTTTTCTATTTTTGGGTGAAGCCATTGGAAATGGCATAAAATTTTAAAAAGCCAGGAAGACAGTTTAGTCAGCGATTTGACACTGTATAGACTATCTCAGTGTGTTTACCCAAGCAACAGTTGTCATATGTATAAAGCATATTTGGACCTCTCAGCAGCATTTTTAAAAAAAGAAAGAAAAGAAAAGCAGCCGCTCTTGAGGAAATGAAAGCATTGTCTTGTTCTCACTTGTACTTTCTCAATGTGCCTGTATTTGCTTGGCTCCATGTTTTTCATTTCATCTTTATATATGATGGGATTAATTTAATACCTCCATATCACACATATCCAGTGTAAGCTAACAAGATAGAGTGTTAAAAATGTTGAACTAGGATTGGAAGCTCTTAGTCCTTAGTTAGCCAGGAAAATTGCTTTGGGAACTTGAAACAGCCTAACCTATTCATAAGGTAATTGAGAAAATAAATGGAAGACCCATGTATGTCACTCTGAAGTTGTCAAAGGAGAGGTGGGATAAAAGCATGACAATACTTGCTTTTGTGCGATAATGGATTAGCCTCAGAAATATACATGCCTTGTATTTGCTGTATCACACCCATGAACCATGATGGAAAGAAGTGGCTTTCACATTGTGCTTGTCAGAAAATTACCAGCTTCCTCCTTGCTGCAACTGTCCATCTACCAGTTATTGTGGTGTTTTCTAGAGCACATTATCAGGTCATGCAGATTCATAGTAATGCCTGAACATTGTGTGAACTGTGCATCCTGTCCTAGAATATTCCTCAGGATATTTTGCAATGCACAGGGGCTCTATAGCAGAGAAATTCACAATGGCACAGTTTCCTAGGAGAAAAAAAAGGGAAAACCCCTGACCTAGGTTGATAGTTTTCAAACTGTGATGCAGAGAATTCCAGGATTCCATAGAAGTTTACCAGAGGCTTCTCAACACAAGTATCAAATGGAGTATGGATGAATATGCCAATGTTGCTTTCCCCATAAGCCATCCTGAGACGCTTGCAGTGGAGGGGTTAGAAAAGCTTTTACTAAATTAATAAATAAGTCACTGTAGCAATGCATTATGAGAGCTTGGAAGAACATCTGTAGAACTGGTCTGCTTATTAGCAATTTATTTATATTTAGCATGCTGAGCCTGCTAAATAAAGGCAACGATTTCTGTGAGGTATCAAACTCATCTAGGAATTTAACCGATAGAATAAATCAGATGCCACAGAAGGTATTTTAATATTCTTGCTTTGAGTAAACATTAGTTTCTTGGTTCTCTTTTTGCTGCCTCTAACGGATGTGTGATATGAAGAAATTCAGCTGGGGAATTTGATGATAAATGCTCATGGCAGTTATGCTGCTGTTGAAAAGCAAAAAATTCTTGTAGAAAAGAGGCATCAGCCTGGTGGAACTACTGTGTTATACTCTGTTTCGTCCAGAAATTTTAAAACTAGTCCAAATATTTTTTAATGCCTTTATTACATTTCCATCTAGGGGTTCAAGGCAGTTTCTTTTGTAGAGTTCAGTTGGTTCACATGACTGTAGCTGGGCAAAGAACCTCAGCAGCTTAATCTCCTGTCACCCATGCTGGGGTTGGAGGGATTAGAATAAATACTCTTGGTAATGCAATCTGGTACATTATATGAACCTAGAGAGATGCCTTGTTGCCATGGGTAACAAGCCACCTGGAGCCTACAGGCTGTCATGGGGTTCTGGGTAGCTTATTAACTGTGGTAAAAAGTCTCCCTGGCCAGATTTATACTGCCAAGGGTGAATTATGGTAAAGGATGTGCATGTATAGGGTGGGTAACAAGCCACCATGGCTTAATAAATATCCTGTGATATTTGAACTAAGGCAGTATTCCCCTCTTGACACAGCAACCCTTAGATTGGCTAAGATGAGAGAGAAATGGATGAGAAATTCATGGCTACATGAAGATTTGAACCTGAATCTTCCTGGCCTTGTTCTGCCATGCCAACTACTTCACCATGATTTTGCATACATCAAAAAGTCTTTTAGTTCATGCTCCACCCTGAACAGTTCCTGGAATTGAATGGCCTGCAGGAAAAGTTGGTTTCAAAACGTTTATCTTTTGAATTTATCAGCAAATCATTCTTCAGCACACTCCTCCAAATGAGAGGATCAATGACTTGAGTTTTCAATTCTGTAAGACAGTATAGCAATCTTCACTCTAACAGTCCCATATATCACAGTTTCCCTAACTGGCCAGGGTTGGCCAGGATTTGGCCAGGGTTCCTGCTCATGAGGATACTTCTACTTGTGTTTAAGCAAGCATGAGTTAGAAACCCCCTTCAGACCTTCATACTCAGCTTAGGAACTTGGGAGTTGCATCTTTTCTCAGCTTTCAGCGTTTACATTAGAGACTGGAAGCTTACAGACTATGATCAGACGATGGATTGAACATTTCTAAAATGGCTCTATCTTCTAGCCTTACTGGTAAACAGGCTGCATGTTCTATAGATCTGGAATACAGTAGTGAAGCTAAGATTAGTTCCATGGACAGCAAATGAGTGACAAAGAACTGAGTCAATATGGTGGTTAGCGTTGTGCAGTGGCTTGAGTGTTGGACTGGGATTTGAGGTTCCCACTTGGCCATAAAGTGGAGACTGTGGGATAGTAATTGACTCTCAGCCTAAGGTACCTCAAAGGGCTTTTGTAAGGATAAGATGGAGAGGAGAATTATGTAAGCCGCCTTATGTTCCCTGTAAGGAAAAGGGGAAGGATATAACAGTATAAACAAATAAGGAAATAGAGACACAGATAAATAATTGAAGAAGAAAACAGGTCAACTTCATGTGCATGTGTTTCAGGTAACGTAAATCCTGTGGCAGGATTGCTAGGTCATAGGGAATCTGCTCAAACTTTTTTGCTTCAATGTTTGAACTGGGCTTGATCTACAAATTTTGTTCCCCCCAGTACTCCATATTTAACTGCAATATGCCAGTGTTAATGATGATGCTTATGCAAATGATTTAAAACACGATAACACAAGTTATTTAGTAGGTTATTATTAGGCAGGTCCGTACTAGCTAAGAAAGAAAAAAGTTAATGCTGTTAAAACTTTCATGTATTTTAATTGTCCTAATATGGCCCATTTAGCAAACCTGATGATGTCTTCTTCTTAAACAGCAAGTACCTCTTCTTATTAGAAAAATATACAATAATAAAGACTTGTAGTGATTCAAGTATACTGTCCTTTGGGACAGACTTATCATTAAGAACGTGTTTGTGCTACTTTAGTTAGCATATTGGTTTAATCTTTATTCTATGATCCTTCACTAAATGTAGTCACCAACAATTGTGAAGCCCAGCTTACACTGTAAAGATCAATTGTCTTCATGCTCCAAATGTTTTCTTGAGATTCTTTTTTGAGGTGTAACATATATGAGAAGATGTGGATAACACAGAATTTGCATTTTCATTTCTTTCATAGTGTTAAATTAGTTCCTGCATAGGAATATAGAGGTGACACTATAAGCAGCTGAAACATGTTTCCAGTGTTGTATAATGGTTAAAAGAGTGGGACTGCGACTCAGGCGATCTGCGTTCTATTCCCCACTCAGCTATAGAGCTCACTGAGTTACTATGGGCCGGTCTTGGACTCTCAGTCCAATCTACTTCACAGAGTTGTTGTTTTGAGAATGGAGCCAAATTGTATAAGCCACCATGAGTTCCAATAAATACTGGGCTCAGAAGAACAATTAGGTATGATAAATAACTCCTAGAAGTTAGAATGAAACTAATAATTTAGTTTCTGTACCAGAGAACCTACCATCAGTCCCTGTGTGGAGGAAGATACTTTTGGCTCTCTAGGATACTGTCTGGAGACTAGGCTCAAGAATATCAGGTTGGCCATCACTGCTTCATAACATAATTAGTGAAATTATATCGATTTATTCTAGATGATGGAGCAGAGGTGGAAGTGTTTGTCTTTTTGCTGGTGAAATTGGTTATGAACTCCTTTAGTGATAAAGCTTTTGGTTAAGAATGTATGAAGGGAATTCTTGCAAGGGCTGCATAGTGTGCCTAAATCACTCAGTGAAGTGGATTAGTCCAATTGACACAGTGGTTTATTATTGTGAGACTTGCAGGGAAATACTGTGTGTGTCTACTCAGAAGTGGTCCTATTGAGCTCAACCGAATTCTATCCCAGTTAAGGATGTGCCTTAAGGCACAGTACAGTTTCTCTGCCACACTCAGTGCCTTGTCTTCCGACAGTGATTACATTAAACCATCTGGTATATGTGCATGCAAACAGAAACCAGATTAGAGAAAAATGTAAACACTAATCAAAGATGGGTCTGAGAAAGGTTTCATACATCATTTATTTTGCAAAGTTTGGCTTTCATGTTGCCTTCATGTGCTGAGCAATCAAAAGCCTTTGGATCTGGTTGCTCCAAAACTGGAGCTTGGTCTTCTTGTGTCTAGCCCAAATAAATCACAAAGACAATTATTAAAACTAATCTGAGTTAATTCATGGTGAAGGTATAGCTATGAACAAAGTGTGTGTGAGAAACATAGCTATGTAGGTGTATTACATACTTTTAAAAGTACTCTGGCACCTCAGCAGACCCCTTGGGGTTACTGCAGAGCATGCATTTAGTGGCACCAAACAGTCTTGACTGGAAACTTGACTGAAAGACAGTAAAAGTGCAGCTCTTTATACTGATCCTTCCTCCATCTGACACTGAATTAGTTCCGGGGATATATTATAAGTGATGAGAATCCTTTTTCTGGAATCATTTGGCTGGTGTCTTCAGGGCAAGACTCTGGGCTAGAATTATTGGGCCTCACCCAGCATCAGAAGCAGGAAAGTATCTTCTCGAGGCTGCCTCTCTCTGGAGAACATCTGGGAAGGTCACAGTAATACTACTCAAAGTGGTCAGAAGATTTTGCTGTTTGTTGCAGTTGAGTCTTTACCTATGCTGATCTCTGCAAATGTGAATGAACTCAGATATTACAAAATGCCTTAGCAGTGCAGTCTTACACAGTCTACCATAGTGGTCTATCCTTCTGAAGAACCAATTAATGGTACCCCTGAAATCTGCAAACTGCTTGGAGAAATTGAACATGCATAATAATAGAGAAGAATGGCTGGCAGAGGTGTCTAATCTAGATAAGTTCATGAGTGCTTTAATTTCACACAAGAACTGGGGGGAGATTCGAATGTGCAAGCCATCCATATTCTCCAAAATAGGGAACAGCCTATTGGTGCTTATTCCAGTGTAGCTGTGGTCAACATCCTTTGTTCCATTAGGGGAAGAAGCTGTTGTGCCAGCCGGGCTCAACTGCTTTTCATGTTGTGCAAGTGTTTGAGTGAGCTATGGTCACACAAAAGTTGAATTGAATTCTCCCCTTCCAGATATTTATGAACATGGTGTCCATCAGTGTAACATCTTTTGTGCTTGTGGAATCACACCATTGGGTGTGTTTATATGATACACTAAGCCACCCTGGGAAGTGAAGCAGCGTAGCTTGTTTGCGGAGCAACCCATGCTGTGCATGGCAGATGCCCCTGTCTTCCTCTTGGTCCTCCAGCGAGTATCCCCGTGCCCTTGCTGTCAGAACTGTTGTGTCTCCTGCTATTCACTCTGATCACTACCCCTTCCCATTTGCTACCATGTTTGGCTTTTATTTTTTAAGGAGCTTCACATACGAACAAGGGTGGTCATTTTTTTTTTTAATTTCAAAAATTCTTCTGAATGTACATGGACCACACTTTGTTCTATTTATCTCCATTTAATCTTTCCTTTCTGAACTCAGGTTTCTGTCAGCTTCTATCCTCACACCCCTATAATACTTATAATACCCTTATAATACTTGACAATATTAGGTTTTGACTCTTCCTAGTTGCTAATATGTCCTCTGAGTATTCTGCTTTCTTTTCTTCTTAAGTGCTTTTGATAGCACTGTCTGGGATTCTAATGAGAAGGCTGCTTTTTCATGTTCTGTAGCCTGCTGACTGACCACAACTGACTTGTTCACTGCCAATAGACTGTGTATCTTCCCCCCTCTTTTTTTCTTTCCTTCCATGTTTCCAAGCTCTGCCGTACAGTTTCAGTCACCAACCAATCACCCCACTCACTTAGCCCCCTCTTTTACCCATTTTCTTCTAAAATTTATTGACATTTAAGGAATACGCTCATCATACTTTAAATCATTACAGTCATGAACACTGCTGTGCAATCTTTTGGGAAAGAAAATGCAAGCTCAAATGGTGGTGAACAAAAATAAAAATGTAAACAGGGTGATTACTCCAAAATGCTACTTTGGCATCAGTGAAGGGACTGTCACTGGCAGTGGCAAAGGTAAGATTGCAAAATGTGGCAGGGGATTTTGCTATTTTTGTCAAGCGGCTCAGTAGCCAACCCTGCAATCCATGACAGGATTGGTCAACATGACCTTCCATTGGGGGTCAAACAATCTCTTGGACCAGTCATGGCTCGTCATGGTGGCTTTTTGTCTGAAATTAAGCCACACTGCACAGTCTGTGTTCACACATCATGACAACCCATGACAGGTATACTCATGTGGGTGAGTTCATGTGATATGATAATCTAGCCTGGCAGTAAGACAAGTGGGTTGGTTGTTGTACACCTAACAGAAGACTGGGTTTCCTGTGGTCCATTTGTCCCTTCCCTTCATTCTTTTTCTCTACATACTTCCATTGATATCCCCCAAAGGACAACACAGCAGGTTCAACCTGCCTAGCCCTCCCCAGTATGGTAGCAAGCCATTTTTGAATTACATCACTTTCTGTCCTTTCTTGTTCCAGAATCATAGAGTCCAGCTTATCTGCTGGCTTTCACAACCTGTACTTTGACAGTAATTGATAGCCCTTTCAAAGTACCCAAGAACCACCTTAGAGAGGCTGTTCATGGCTACCATACTTTATAAAAGTATTTTTGGGATTCTCTCATGTTAGTAATATTTGTACACATTACTAACATAAACAAATAAAAAACAACCAATCTTGGTCTTTTGCAGTGCACACCTGTGCACTTCTGGATTTGCAAAGCTAAAAGATATTTCTACAAGGTATTTAGAACATTGGGGTGTCAATGCCCAGGGTTGGTATCTACTGTACCTTACTAGTAGGTGTCCCTCTGGACATTTCTGTGGTGAAGCCGCCTATTTTTAGACTTCTTTATGTGTGCAGTTGTGTACCAGTGAATGAACAAAAAGGATATTTTAAAAAGATGTGCAAACATTACAGGTTTCAGCCCTTCTGCCCAATAAGATTGGCAAACATGGTCAGCCCGAATAGGACATCACTTGGGCACATTGAAGGGACTGTCAATGGCTGTCAAAATGAGGATCACAAAAACTGGCTGTTAAGCCAAACTTGGCAATCCTAAAAAGAAAAGAAGAGAAAGAAAAGGGGGGCGGGGAAACTATAGTCAGCCAAAACCCACTTGACTTGGGAGGACAGCAAGCCCCTGCCAGCTGCCCATAAGTGCAGGTTGGATATTTCTGGAATGACTGGCACAAGGCAAGTTTGGCAATGTGTCCAGGGCAGGTTGCTGCTCAGGCCAAGAAATTCACTAGCTGTTTTCTAGTGCCCATGATGGAGTCAGTGTCCTGGATTTGGACAACATGAAAACCCCTATAACCAACGTATTGCTTGTTAGGGTAGCTTGTTGCTTCCAAACAAGCCACATACAGGAGTCAGTCCAGGTTTGCACAATGTGACAACCCAGTTAAGGCTGGTCACCCATGATGGCCTATTGTGTTGTGTGAACCCCATCACTGAATGAAAGGTATTGTAGATTGTGCAAACGAAAATGAGATATCTTAGAACTTAAAGAGAACTCGGCTTGTCCTTGGCTATATAGAGTAACAGAAGCTTTATGAGACCCTAAATGATCCTTTTCAGTGTTCAGATTCCAGGACAAATCATACAGTCCCACGTCTTCAATTTGATTTTCTGTCAAAGGTGATACTCTGCACCATCAAAACCCAAAAATAATCTGAGTTTGCAGACTCTGTTGCTTATATCCTGCCAGCCTCTCAAGTCATGCTGCTCTAAACCACACTAACCAGAAAGAAAAATCCCAAAGTAGATGAGCATTTCCTGGTCCCCATGGCAACACAATGTTGTGCATACTTAAGCAGTGGTTCTCTCTGCATTTTTCCATGAAGCAAAACAATATTTCTGCAAACTTTTTTTCTGCTATAGTCGCTTTGATGTGCCTTAGAGTCTTCTAATTACATGACACAAAGAGTTTTTAAATGATCATATAGTACTCTGTCTAAGTATGAAACCTGCTGGTATGGTAGTTAAGAAGAAATGAAAATACCAAGGAAAAAATAATCCCCATTATTATTAACATTCAGCCTTCCTCATTGAGAAGCAACTCCAGCAGGAATGCTTGCATACACTGAAGTCACAGATGCAGCCAGACTGCTGTGAATGATTAGCTTTCCACAATTTTGTTAGCAAGAGTGAAAAAGGCTACTTAGTTATTTTATAAGTCTCCAATTTTGGAAGAGACATGACTGTTTCCAGATCAGAAGACTCCTCTTTGTGCGGAAACAGGGTAAACTCCTCTGTCATGTGTCCTGAACAGTGTGTCTTACATGCTCATACTGGTTTGGATCTTCCCATGCTTGCAATTATCTAGCCAAATCTGCACTTTCTAAATGTAAGAGCAGGAATGGGCAACTTGTGGACCCTCTGTATGTTTTTGACTACAATTCCACTAACCCCCCCACCTTTGACTATGCTAGCTAGGGATGATGAATGTAGGTCAAAACATCTAGAAGGCTACATGTTCTCTGCTGTCACATAGAAAGGCGATACCAGCAGACTCAGAATAACCCTGAGGTTTGTAGAGGCAACCCTGACAGGACAAAATCACCTAGAAAAGCCCCATGGTATGTCAGAATTTTGGGTGGGCGAAAGGAAAAGTGCTGACAGTCAGGTTAGGTGGCAAGAATTGGAGGACAAAGAACTGGCTCACACAAACAAGCTGAGCCATGGTTGTGGTTTGCAGGTGCCTATTCCAGGTATCTTCCCACCTTGCAGCAGGCTGTGCTGGCAAAGCTGGTGAAGATGTGTTGTTGATGTGGCTATAAAAGCACCCGCCATCGTAAAGCAGCCCACAGGTTGTGGTTTGTTAACCATGCCATCAATCCACCTTCACCAGGTTTGCACAGCACAGCAAGCTATGAATGAGGGCTTTGTGTTTCAGAAAGGGCATCCATCAGTGTCCCCAAACCACTGTGACTCATTTGAACCGCTGTGGTTTGATATGATCATGTGAAACAGGCCAGAGACATGGATGTGTATAAAGATATATATAAAAGGTAAAGGTAAAGGTTTTCCCTTGACATTAAGTCCAGTCATGCCTAGGGGGCGGTGCTCATCTCCGTTTTCTAGCCGAGGGAGCCAGCGTTTGTCTGCAGACAGTCTCTCCATGGTCATGTGGCCGGCATGACTAAACACCGAAGTGCACGGAACGCTGTTACCTGCCCACTGAAGTGGTACCTTTTTATCTACTTGCATTTGCATGCTTTTGAACTGCAAGGTTGGCGGGAGATGGGACAGAGCAACGGGAACTCACCCCGTTGTGCAGATTCGAACCGGCGTCCTTTCGATCAACCAGCTCAGCAGCACAGCGGTTTAAACCACTGCGCCACCTGCAGTCCCTGTGTAAATATATAGACATATATAAAATGGAGAAAACGGGCTCATTGTAGATAGGTCACTTCGTGGGTAGTACTGAGAAGCTATTTTTAAATGTCCTCTCAGACAGAACAGAACAATCCAAAGATATCAATGGGCATTGATAAATTTTAATGTAGCAGGGACTGGGAAAAGAGAATATGTACCCCAAACCCTAAAGAGATACCAAGCGGGGTTGGGGGAAGTCACCTAAAATAGCTCCATATGAACTGAATATGAGTTCTGAATGATTATTGGAAGGGAAAGGAAAACTGAGTTTGGAGGACAATTAAGGTGTAATGGTTAGAGCCCTAAACAGAAGCAGACTGCCATATTTTGTGGCAGGATCCCACTGGAAGGTATTTCTTTCCACACACATACATGCATATGTGCACTGAAGAGCTACATAGATGTAGTTTCATGGCATTTGTACCCAGAACAGACTAGAACTGCAGGGTGAAATTTGCTATTTCTACATGGAAGGTATGACTCTTGGTATTGTCTGTACCCCATTCAGTTCTGAGCATGCCCCAGCCAACATTTTTCTGTCCAAGCATGCATAGGTTTGTGTCTTTCTCCTTTCAAGTCTGTATTGTCCTAATACTGCCTGGCACTGAAGAGGGTTAGATGGAAGCAAAGCCTAAGCAGATCCTGCCAGGAATGGGTCTTTCCAAGCTGCTGCAGTGGAAAGAATGGGGAATTTCCCACGGGAGAGATAGAATTGCTTATAATTCTCCATTTCACCTCCAGCTTTTCCTGCCTTCCACCCACAGTGCTTTCTAGCAGCCATCAGGAACATGAACACAGATTAAGAGGGAAAAAAGGGGTTGCCACATGAAAGACAGAGCAATAACTGAAAGCAGTGTTTGCTAGGTGAAAAAATGGGGCTATTACCTGATTTCAACCAGCTGCTGCAAACAGGGCCACGATGCTCCTATCTTTAGAGCAAACAGTGTTGCTCTGGGATGGAGAATCAGACCTGGATCTAGTACAGCTCATGCCAAGTGCCCCTCACCCTGTAATGGCAAGCATGGCAGTGGCTCTCATCTGTTGTTGGCAGGGAAATGGTACCTGCCTTGGTTTAGCTCCCCTTCTTCCTGCCAGTTCTCAGTCCTGCGGCCTACACACAAAGGGCAAGAGAAAGAAGACAGGAAAGTCTAGGATAAGAAGAGGGCTTGTGTTTGTGGGTTAAACATTTCCATGCTTGTTAAAATGTGAAACATGCTCAGGGGCATTTCATGACTTCACATTGAATCACCAAAGTCTCATGGTCTGGGTGAGATTAATGATTAGGACAATTACAGTATGTTGTGTAATTTTTGCCTCTCTTAGGAGCCATTATTAAACAATATTGGCTTTCAGCTACGGAACATCACATGGTGTCAGGAAAATAACATAGCCATGCCAGAGCCTGCCGGCTATGAAGGGCAGAGTGAAGAGAAAATTGCTGAAGCCCAATTCTAATCTCAGTGTAAATGGGATGGAACCAGCTCCGTGGAGGCGCCAGCCAATCATGATTGATGTATCTGTAACAGGGGCACCTGGATGGGGCAGGGAGGAGTCATTTCACACACAGCAGCACTTCAGCTTATTAAGAGGTATTGAAAAAAGGAACTAGAGCTTTATTGCTGTTTTTGCAACTCAATCTTAAATATATCTGAAAACGGGGAGTGTAAATTCCTGACTGTTGCTTACTGGGAGATTTTAAAAATCAGTCATTCCCTGCTGCAGCAGTTTTCCATTCCTCTGCCCCATGTTCCTTTGAAAATCGCTTACGGGGCTCCAGCAGAGCAGCAAATAAACTTTGTTTTGTTCTTCAAAGCAAAGCATATCATAACTTATATTTTAATAAGTGTAATTTAACATTTCTAACAGATGTGTCTGCTTTTATGCGCAAATATCTGTGAAGACAGCAAATGTTTATGGGAAAATTAGTAGATTGCATCAGTGCCATATTATGAAAATCATGGTCCCTTTGCTAGGGCTTTGCTAGCCTGCTCAGTATAAAAATAGCCCTATCTATGTCATTTGAGAAAATAAAACAACTGCAGATTGAAGTACAGATGGTCTAGACTTTTCTAGAACCTTTCTGTGAACCACAGTTTGAGAATCTCTGCCATACTGAAAAATAAAGTGATATTCCTGCCCTGTTTAAAAAAAACAAAAGAAACAGAAATTGAACAGGGCTGCTGTTCAGGACAGATGTGCCTGACTCTGCATCAGATCTCATGGGTACCATTGTATCTGCACAGGGCAGCGTAAAAAATCATTTAGTGCCAGTGAAGTCTCAGGTAGAAAATGATTGCGTTCAAGGCTCCAAATAGAGTTCTTAAGTTGCTGGTGTCTGTGTGTGTGTGTGTATGTGTGCTTCAAACATCTGTTCTTCTCTTGGACAAACTACAAGAGATGCAAAAAGCTTTGCTGGATCAAACCATGGGTCCATCTAGTTCAGCACTCTGTTCACACAGTGAGTGGCTAATTAGGTGCCCATGGAAACCTCACCAGCAGGACATGAATGGACCTCTACCTGTCAACCCGTTTCTTGGATCTGATATACAAAGGAATGCTGCCTTTGATAGCAGATGCAGCAGGTAGCCAGCCATCAGTATATAGCAGCCACTGATATTCCTCAAAAGTTCTCCAAGGCATCCTGTTTCATCTCGCCTGTCCATCAGATTATCTGCCTGCAGGTGAGGCTAAGATGTACTCATATCTTCTGTGGTTGCATGGTGGTAATGAGGGATCTTGTTCCCTGGCATAACCAGTGACTACACAGTCCTGTGCTGGATAATTATGAAGTAATTCCTACAGAGCTCAATAGGACTAGCTAGTTTGCATAAAGCTTCAACCTTAGCAAAAGAATCAAAGAAAAAAAAAGATCACTGATCACTAATCTCAGTGCACATATTTAAGAATTACTTATCTGAACTGGACTTTCTGAATTTGGGGACTTCCAGATGTTTTACAGTTCATTTCTCATGATCATTGATCAAGAGCACTAGGAAAAGTAGTCCACATGGTCTATAGGGCACCAGGGTGGGGAAAGCTGTGTAGAAAGTAATGTCTATGAATATTTTAGAGAAGGCACTGTGGTTTTTTGTTAACCATGTTTATGCCTGGTATATGTGGAACAACTATATTTCTTGCATTGTTCCTAGCTCGGTGCATTTTTCATGCTTCAAGTTCATCCAGTTATTTATGAATTACAATAAATTAGTTTCTGCCCAGGAGGAGGGTGTGGTTGATCCTAGTTTAATTAGTAAAGCCTGAGGTCTTTCCTTCTATTCCTGAGTGTTCCACTTTTGCTTTCTTCTTATATTCTATATGATTGCCAAGGAGATGGGTCATGCAAGCTGTCTACCTTACTTTTACAGGTGAATGTTGGTGGGGAAAATGGTAAAAAGGCTCACAGAGTGGGGATGAACTACAGTGGTAATGATTGTTGCTTTTGTATGGTGATCTGTCTCTTATTTTGGAAACAATGCATTCAAATAAGTTTGTAATGAAATATTTGCAAATGTTACTATTGATTTAGTGTTTGTGGTAAAGCAGCCAATGTGGTGAAAGAAATTATTTTATTCTAGGACTGAAGAGACAACAGCAGGCTTGTCTTGTGACTATCCTGCCACACATTTCTTCTCTTTTCTTTTTTTAAAATTGGACTAGGACACAAAACCCCAAAAATATTAAGGAGAGTTTTTGGAGACTAGCCTGAAAAAAACTGTGCCAATCTGATTGAAGGCATAAGGTCAGCAACTTGAAGCTGTGGTGATGGCACAGTCTTTGTTTAAAAAATGGAATAAAATATTAGGCTACTAGTTGGAAGTGGGACCATAAAATTCCTAAAACTCATTAAAACAAAAACAAAATCCCCCTGTACTAAGCAGACTGGCAGATGAGGAGAATAGCAACCTATCCTTCTTCTGCAGCACTGTTGAATTCCCACACTGGTAGTGAATGGAGAGTCATTTCTTATCTTTGAAGACTGAAGGAGCGAGTGGAAAATGAATAGAGCAATCTGTCCCTCCTCTACCAACATCTTACTTGTCTGCATGATATTTCTGCTCACCTGAGGTGACCACCTTGTGATAGCTCATATCTTTGTGATTGCATGAACATTCGGAAATGAGTGAAGTCAGGTTATCTTCAGATATATGTGCCATAGTTGTACAACATATATATTCATAAATCATGTTTCTTTTTTTTAACTAGCCAAAGTTGCTTGCAGTAGCTTGCAGTGTTTCAAAGAGAAATATTTTCATCAGCAACAGCTATATTTATTCTATGTGTCTAAAACAACAACAACCTCTTTCCAACACTCAGTACATTTTAAAATGCAGAATAAAAACAGAGCCCTGCCTTCAGTGACCTACAGGCTAACAAGTAAAAACAACAGCCCACTAACTAACCTTTATATATCAGTCTATTTCAGATGATTTAGTCATACTATGAACTCAGTACAGCTCAGCATGTGAAAAAGAAACAGAGTACTGAAACCTATTTTTGGAGAGAGGAGGTGGCTATCTTCCAATATGCACCACTCTAGCGTAGTCTAGCCAAAACTCACAACTGATAGGGCTTCCAGGGGATTGCCAACTTGTTATTTTTTTTGAATCAGCCCTGCTCCTGTATCTTTACCAGCAGCTTGCTCTGTGGAATGAGTAAATAATACTACTTCATGATGTAAATGCGTTCACCTGCTCAAGCTGTGGGTATTGACCCATGGCCAGTTTTATCTAGTCAGCAAGTACTTTCCTTCCTACTCTTTAGTATCTCATGGCACCACTGTAACAGCCTCATAATCCATCTCCCTTATCAGGGAAAAGGAGTATTCTACATGGTGCTTTGGGCCAATCCTGGCACCACTTTCCTCTCTGTGTAATTCCTGTTCGGATATATTTCCTGATGCAAGAGCATTGTTTGAAACCAAGCCATCAGCAGGGAAAGGTTTGCAATATTAACAATGAAGATCTTACTATATAAGTCACACGGCAGGGAAGTTTCAATGGAGGGTGATGCAGTCATTAAACTCTATTATACACTCTTCTTCTGTAGCAAAAACTTGAGTAAGCAGAAGTATGTTTCACATGGGGAGACAGGAGTATTGTAGAAGAGACAAAACAAAAAGTCTGGAATGAATATGGCAAGGGTATCGGAGAAGAGGTGGGTTGAGGAAAGAACACTGCTGTATTCCTTTTTCCACCATTCCCAAATTCCACTGTGTTTTTGAAATTTCATCAGCCTTTGCTATATCTGTTTTAGACAGAAACAGTCTTAAGCCAGCTCAGAACTGTTAGGATTTGTAGAATTATTATTTTTTCACTCCAAACATGCATAGGATTGCACCCCAGTGACTTTAAATAAGGTCACCTTTCTTGACCTAGTCCACCCAAGTCAACAAAGAAAATATACATCCAAAATTTAAAACACAAACATCTAATACTGTAATGAAGCTATAAAATTCAGACATCCATATTAGTTGCAATAAACAGCAAGAAACCCAGTTTTTGTTTTGTTTTAACTGCTCCTGTTTGTGTTTCCCTCACGTCTAGCAAAGGAATGGAGAGTACAAGGCTACGTCAGACTAGGCTCAGGCTAGTCTTTCTAGGGGATGAACTGTAACCTCCTTCTCCTACTTCCAGCCTAAAGGGAAATGTTTTACAGGTTTCCATTTTAAGGAATGATCAACAAACATTGTGGATATCTGCAAATTTGGCACATGGAAAAGTCTTTAAGACTTGTGACAACAGCCCTGCCCTTGACGAAGCACAAATAGCGATTTACTCATTCCTATTCTTCTGCAGTCTGGTTAAGGCCAGGGTTGCCTTGGAAGAGAAAAAATAAACTTGACCATGTTGGGCAAGAACATCACCTATTCCTATCTTGGAATCCAAACATGACTTGGGTTCTGCTTGCAGAAGAAGTATCTTTTGCCAGTGATACTAATGCTCTTTGGGGTGTGCCTTCTATCTCTCCTAAACACGTAAACCCAATCACACTCACTTTGCTGATCAAAATGACATTTTTTTCCAGGCCTTAGAAAAGATACAGATGTGCTGAATTTCATCTCCTCCAGCTACTTGCTCTGTTTATCAGTCTTCTTTTCCCTGGGGGGAGAAATGTATTTTGAACCAAAGCCAGTGCTGAGAGAGGGCTTATGCTAAGGTTAGCAGTGATGTTATAAAGAAGACATGCCGCAAGAGCAAACTACTTCCAGTATACCCCAGCCATTACAAAGCTTGGGAAACTTCCTTAACAACATAAATGGAGAGCTTCTAATTCCCAAGGCTATTTGGGGTCATGTGGCCTAGCATGCAGCAGATACAAAGTTACATTTCTGTGTGCAATTTCATATTTAGAAACATCTGAACTAGTAGAAGCTAAACATCTGCGATGCTTTTAAATAATGTTCTTATACTACTTTCATTATCTAATTTTGCCTTTGTTTTTCTTGAACAAATGAACAGGTTTGAATATAAGTTGCAGATATGGAGGCGTTTTCCATGTGGAAAAGAATCGCCGCTACAGCCTCACAAGAGACGAGGCGGTTGAACTCTGCAGAGCCCTCAACAGCACCATCCCAACGTGGGAGCAGATGCAGAGGGCCTACAATATTGGGCTTGAAACTTGCAGGTAGGAAAACTGAGTGCCATTTTGTTGGAAAAGTGGTATATTTTATTTATTTATTTATTTATTTATTTATTTATATTCCACTCATTGGCAAATTGGATCTCTGGGTGGGTGTCAAGATAGAATCATATAATACTCAAAATATAAACAATAACAAGATGTTAAATGAATCATATAAAGTACAACAATAAATAGAACCATCAAAACAGAGAAACCCCACCATGAAACCAAATAGTAAGCTCAATTACTTTCATGAAATGCAAAGGCAAAGTAGCATTAAAATCAATAAATACCATTATAAAATAGTTAAACTCATGTCAGCTATTGGGTAAATATTGGGTAAATAAAAAGGTCTCTGCCTGGCACCAAAAGGAGTATAGAGAAGACAGTATTAACTTTGCACTTTGACTTGGGCCTGGATTTCAATTGCTAGCCAGTGAAGTTGGCCAAGGGCTTTTGTTGTATGTTCGTGTCAGCCGTCCTCATCAGCAGTCTTGCCTCCCTATTCTGTATCAGTTGAAATTTCCAGACTGTCTTCCAAGACAGGTCGACGTGGAGAGCATTACAGTAATCTAAACAAGAGGTTACCAGAGCATGAATTACTGTTGCTAGCTTCTACCTTACAAGTCAGGGTCAAAGTTGGTAAATCAGCCTAAGCTGATAAAAGGTGTTCTGGGCCACCAAATGCACCTGAAATTCCAGTGATAATTCAGTGTCCAGGAGCACCCACAGACTACAAACCTTTGGGGGGAATGTGGTCCTGTCCATGACAGGTGTAATGCCACCCATATAAATATAAATTTAATGAAGAAATAAAAATGAAATGCAAAGCCCACAGGGTAAAGGCCAGTGTACCTTCATAGAGCGGTGGACATTTCTTTCAGCTGCTTCCTGAGTTGTCACTCCTCAACCAATGCATGGACCGAAAGTTTCCCTCCATGCTTTAGGCACAGTGGCCCTTTCAACCTTTCCCCTCACCCTGGTGCACAGCATGTCTACCTACTTAACATTGTTTGGTATCTTCCTTTTGGTTACTGTTTCTTGTTTAGTTATAACAAGCATCAATATAATAGTGTAGGCCAGTAGTCTTTTTCAAACCTTTCAGACTCTGGAGTCAACTTAAAATTAAACCCAGGCTGCACTATAAGACCATACAGGTGTTTGTTTGTTTATATTAGATTTAGATCTTGCTTTCTTCTTGCAAATTCAAAGCGGCTTATATCATTCTCCTCTTCATGCTGAGAGCCTGTGACTGGCCCAAAGTCACCCAGTTGGCTCCATGGCCAAGCAGAGACTAGAACCCAGGTTGCCTGAGTCCCAGTCCCGCTCTCTTAACCTCTGCACCACACTGGCTCTCACTGTGTCATAGGTTATTGTGTGTTTCCTATTTCTCTTTCTTGTTTCTGTTTTTACTTTCCACTGTTTGCCTTTTTCTTTTTTTCCTTTTTATTTATTCTGCTCATTAAAAAGAAAAAAAATACACCTTTGCAGAATGTAGTTCCACACAAAATGTAGTTAAATTAGGGAATTTACTGCTATTGGAGGTGGTGATGGTCACCAATCAGGATGCCTTCAAAAGGCATTGGACAGATTCATGAGGGAGGAAGCTATCAGTGGCCACTAGCTTTGCTGGCTCTGTGCTACCTCCTTTACCAGAGATGGCATGCCACCATATACCAGTTGCTGAGGAACTTGTATGGGAAGAGGTTTCACATCCATCCTGCTTGAGCAATTCTGTGAGAAGCAGGTTTGCCACTGTGTGTACAGAGTGCTGGACTAGATGGACCTTTGGTCTGATCCAAGATATTAGGAGGGTAAGTACTCGGAGGAGGGCTTTCTCTGCAGTGGCGCCCAATCTATGGAATGCGCTCCCCAAAGAGGTCTGCCTGGCGCCGTAGTTATTTGTTTTTTGGTGCAAGGCGAAGACCTTTTTATTCAAACGTTATTTTAATTGTTAATACTATTTATTTATTTTATTCTTTGGCCAGGGCAACTTAAATCATACTGTTTTATATTGTGTTTATTTATTTATGATTGTGAGCTGCCCCGAGGCTTCGGCAAATGGGGTGGCATAGAAGTTCTCTAAATAAATAAATAAAATAAATAAATCCAGCAGGGCTTATTATATTACCTACTGGTGTGAACCCTCTTATAGTGAGTGCGACCC
Organism: Varanus komodoensis; assembly: GCF_004798865.1. NCBI lineage: Eukaryota > Metazoa > Chordata > Lepidosauria > Squamata > Varanidae > Varanus > Varanus komodoensis. The sequence continues at coordinate 3,922,147 of NW_025335761.1, forward strand.
TGTTGTGGATCACTCATAGTCCACCAGTTAAGGAACCATGTGTTCAATGCATAGAAACATAGAAACAGAGTGAGTCAGAAGGGGCCTCCCGGGCCATCTACTCTGACCCCTGGCTCCAGCAGACTCCGCTCATGACATGCCCACCATGTGCATGTCTAGCACTTCCTCACGAGCATTATTTCAGTAGACCTTAGAACAAGCCTGGAATTATAATAGTATAATTCTTGCCATTGTTCAGGTGCAGAGGCTGGGAAGGAATAGTGGCTTGCCCTTAAGGGTACCTGATGAGTACACAGCTGAAGCCAGACTTGAATCAGAAAATTCACAGCTCATACTGTTTACCAGTCACTTTGCTGTACTATCTCTCAGCAGCAGCACTGCAGATACGTTCAATAAATATTTGTCAGTCTTTGTGCCCACCTACGTTGACTTTTGTACCAAAGGGCAGGTTGAATATTGCTTTAGCAGCTGCATTGTGTGGAAGGAATTGTTAATTGTGTAGGTGCTTGTTGGTGAAAGGGGAGTCTGTGTCTAAGGAAGTTAACATAATCAATGAGCTGTAGGATTGTTTCTGTATGAGTGTTTGCGAGCATTATTGAATTTCTGATGATCCATGTCACACTGAAGAAAAAATACCATTTAAAACTTGTTTTTCCCAGCCTAATCATTCAAACTAATTGCAACACTTCATTTAACACACATATAGTATGACTGAAGTTGCTGGATCACTTGGCCAAGGTCTATTCCAAAAACAGAAACTGTACCAAACTGGTAGAGGAAAGTCTGGCTGGATGCTGTTAATTTCCCCCTCCAATAGCAATGTATAACTTATTATTTTATTCATCACCATGATAGTCCAAGGGCTTTTCTACATGAGGCTTTTATTGTGCTTTCATGGTTTCTTACTCATGGTTGCTTATAGGCTCTTTAGCAATGTCATGATGCTGCAGTTTCACTTCTGCTTTTTTTGGAGCACTTTCCTGTTGTGTTGTTGTTGTTTGTTTTAGAATAGGGAAAATAGAACTATTAAATTAAAACTGGGGAATCAGTACTCTATCTTCCTGTATATAATTCCACAATGGCTTTCCTGGAGATGGCACATCAGTAAAGCAGAAAGGGAGGAGATCTTTTTGAAGAAACTGAAAGAAGATACAATAGTTTAACAGCACAATGAAGTGCCTCATGTAGACCAATCCAGTATCTTCTTTTTCACCATTTTGTTGCACATCAAACTGTATCTATGAGAATCCTGGCAGCTATTAACATACAGAACTCACCACAAGCACAAAATACCTCTTTCATGTTCATTAGAGTGGAACTCTTATAGCATTGTTTTCTTCTATGGCCAGACTTGCATCAATATTACTTTTTGGGATAGGTGGCATCTAAATTATGGAATGCCCATTGATAGCATAATCACAGAAAGGGGGAAATGATCAGGCTGGATCCTGATTTAGTCACTTTCATCTAGGCTGTTGGAAGTGCATTTTAGTGGCAGCCCTCCAAGCCCCTCTGAAAATACTCCACAGAGATTTGGAGGACCATATTCAGTGTGATAGGGTATGGCATGAAAGACAGGGGAAGGGATCCCCAAAAGTCAGGCAGAGGCACTTTCTTACTTTGCATGTAGAGAAATCCTGACTTGCCTCAGTGTACTATACGTGGGGTTGCCATTGAAGATGAATGCCTTGGAACTTTCAGCTGATACATAATGTGGCTTTTAGGGTGCTTGCTGCTTGATCATATTATACGAATATGTAATGGTTGCCATTGCAGTTCCAGGTCCACTTCAGAGTTCTGGTTTTGATAAATCAATCTTAAATGGTCTTGGGCCAGCTTATTTGAATGGTTGTCTTTCACTCTAGGAATTTTCCTGTGTTTTAAGACCAGTTTTGAAAGCCATGCTTGTTTGCTTTCTACCTAAAAACAGCTAAAATAACTGATTCAATACATGTTCACTTGGAAATCAGTTCCTCTGAGTTCAGTATCCCCACAATTGTAGTCTAAACGATATATGCAGTGTACAACTGGAGTATGATCTGAATCTGGATGAGAGTCACCTGGGTATACGTATAAGGTTTTTTGTTTTTTTGGGGGGGAGGGGGTGATGTATAAAGAAGGAATACTAGTTTTTGTATAGCCAAAAAAACTGTATAGAATCAATAGGAAATATTGATGTGTTAGCTGAATTATGTTCCACCCATGAGTAATATTTCATCCTGTAAAGTCATGATGCGATGGGAATCAGATGGGCATGATTCATGTAGATGAACAATGGTTTTCTGGGTCTGGATCATTGTAACCCCAGTCTAATTGATAAGGTTCTATATATGTATGTTGAAATATGTATGTGTTCGATACAGAACACATATGTATGTGTTCGATACAGAATGCCAAGGGGACATTAAATATTTTAGCTACATAGCATCCCATGATAAATTATTGCTACAGATCAGCATTTTATTAAAGCTTTGCCATGTTTAGAGGGTGGAGTGTCATTCATTATCCCTGCAAGTACACTAGAACTTGATCCTTGGTTATCCTTCAAACTATGTCCTTATTTGCAATAGCATTCTTGGATTGTTAATGCTGATACATTGGTAAAATGTGATTTGTGATGGAATTTGCAGAGCTGGAATAAGACTACATAAAACTGCCTAGTATAGCGTTTTGTACTTCATGGGACAAAATAATCTTGAATAACCCTCTGGCCAGTCTCTGGAATTCAAAGCACAATGCTAACAGAGCAAATAGTGTTGCATGCTCTAAGGCAGTGGATCAGGAAATTGGAGTGGCGGGAAATGCATCCCTTTCCTAAAGCACCTTAGCACAGTTCCTACATAGCAATACCCAGCTCACTGTTAGTTACATCCAAAGAATATATGAAGCTCTTTATAATGAATCAGGCTGTTGACCTACCTAGCAGAATGCTAATTAAGTTTACCCCAGTGACTATCTTGATTTTCAGTTGGAGGCCTTCCTCAGCCTTGCTTGCTGCAAAACTTTTAAACAGAGATATCTAGAATACCAGATACATACAATGCAACTCCTGTATTACCAGACTATGAATATTTTCATTTAGTAAAATCAACATCCCAGTTTTTTTATCCATAGAACTCACTCTTGCTTTTATATTTATTACTTCCTCAAGGAGCCTGTTGTCTTAGCTATCTAATGTATATTGTATAGTATGCCTATAGATTATTTGAATTCAGGATGGCCAATGGAGCACACATACAAATCTTTCATCCCACTGTCCATCCCACATGGTATTAAGTCTGTAAATCATATATAGTACAGATACAGTAAACCTTTAATAATCAGTAGAACTATAATACGGATAGACATTGTAGTTTTACTGTGTTATGAGCATTGATCTACAATGTGGGGAATGAGATTCCTTCATGGATACCCTGTTAAGGTGCACTTCTGGGTATATCAGCTATATATACATGTATGTATGTATGTATGTATGTATAGATTGGCCAGATTTTAGGACTGCAGGAACTGTGCAGTTTTCTTTCTGTTGGAATGCTGAGGACCAGTAATTGGAACCAGTCACAAAAGACATACACGGACAATCAAACCATCCTGAGACCAAGTATTTATTCTGAACAGTTTGTCTACACAAATTTCCTATTCCGGGTTATCATTTCTTCAGTTCATTGAAATGATTAGCATATTGCCAGGGAGAGTCATTTTATCATTCTTATTATTTATTTCAAACTTTTCCAGACCATCTCTTACTGTGGTTTCGGGACGGTTTAACAATAAGACAATATAAAATAAAATAGAATGCAGCATCCTAATACGATTTCCAACCAACAATAAAACCCCAATTAAAACAATCAGATCATAACATATAGGGAAAATAAAAAGGTTTTAGCCTGGTACTGAAAAGAATAAAGTGAGGATCAGAAAAATCCTTGCTGATGTACTGCAAATCATCCAAAGCTTTACCAATAGATACCTATCTCCTGTGCACTAATACAACTGTGCTATTTTTCTCTCTAGATATGGTTATATAGAAGATAAAGTTGTACTTCCTCGACATACCCCTTACCATCTCTGTGCAGCAAATACCACTGGGATTTACATACTTATGTCAAATATATCTGACCGATATGATACCTTCTGCTTCAATGCATCAGGTATGTCTTGGTTTCTTCACATACTTCCCCTTGAATGTATGTTAGAGTTATGCATGCGATGCCTAATTGTGTTTGTTGTATGTTTTTATTTAAATAAAAAATTTCAACCTAAAAAAAAAAAAATTCAACCTAATTGTGTTTGTTGCAATGGTTCTGTGGCACATTTTCACATTTCTCTGTGAAAGAGAAGAAACAAGAGATTAGAGAATCTCAGCATGTTCTAAGAAATATTATTGTATGACTGAACATCTTGTTACCTACCAACTTGAACATAACCAACTACCCATCTACTGTGGTTTTACGGGAACTTCACAGGTCTCTTATTTTTGAAGAAAATAAAATAAAATACAGATATAGGAGAAATGCATGTGGGCAGTGCAAGCCCCTATCCACAGCAGATGGCTGACCTCCTCACAGTCAGTCTTATTTACACTCCAGTGATTCTCTTCTCAGCTGAACTTCTGATATCCCCAGTACATTTGGGTAGAAGAAAGACCCTTAGGGAAAATGGGTTTAGATAGCTAAGTAGTAAGAGCAGAGAGCGTTCACTCCAATCAACCATGTGCTTTTTGTATTCAAAAAATTGGATCCCCATCCTGTGTTTTCTATGTGATTGTGGCAAGCCTAAATGAATGAATCTGTTAATCTTGTCTAGTTTGACTTAGTGCAAATAAATGTCCAGAAGTCAGCAACTAGAACGGGATCCCAAAGGGTTCTGAATTGTGGTCCATGCAGGGCTGTTGTGTCCTAGGAATCTTACATGTAGCTGAAGTTCAGTCAAAGCCCAATAAAATACTTTTGCCATATAATGCTGTTCTGAAAACTAGTAATCATTCTAACCACAATTTCCTTGAACTTTTATGATTGTCAGGAAGTAGATGGTATTTTCAGTACCAATGCAGATGTTAGCCTCATGCAAATTTTAATCTTGCAGCTGTTATCACAGTTTTCAAGGTTGGTGTGCTCTGTGTGTGTTTGTGCGTGTGTGTGTGCTCGCACACGCACATGCACGCACATGTTTTTAAACAAAAGCCCATATTCAGTATGAATGAATGCAGGGACTTAGCGTTGTATTTGTGATGGCTGAGTTCTCATTTGCACCTTGGTGCAAAGCCAGGGGTTTTTTTTCACTTCCTGCTTCCTTTGCTGAGTTTTACAAAAAATAAAAAGAGAATATTCTGTTGTTTTTCTCCCTGCAGAACAAAGTGATATGAATTGTGACCCAGTGGTAAAGTTATACTCGGTTTGGCCGAATAATGGAAGCCATGGAATGGAAACAATAGGTAAAAAATTAATTCCATATATGCTATGTGGGGGTGTATTTTATAGATTGTACATCAGACTTGCAAATTTTTACTCTGTTGGAAGAAAAGGTGTCCAGAGAATTTATATAAAATTATGTATACATTTTAGAAGAGAAATCTAATCTACTTCGTGACAGTATAATATCTACCTAAGTTTCAAACCATCAATCTCTGCTTATGTACTAGGATTAGACTTTCTAAAGCCATTCTGAAATAATTCATATTATTATTAAATTCTGTAAGTGAGGCCCCACAACAAAATATTGCTGGGGGTGTTTCTGTTTGCAGGCTTCTCCCCTATCAGCTATTCTTGTCTTAATGCTTTTGAAGAACATAATGTGTGCCTTGATGCATGGGTTCTTTCTCATTCATTATGCAGTACTTCAGAAAGCAGAATCATAGGTGTATTTGCGCCTTTGCTTTCTTGTTTCTTTCTCTAGTCCCTTTTTAAACTGATAGCTCAAGCAATGCTGAAACATATTAATAGTGTTGAGTAAGTCCCTGTACTGAACAAAGTTTATAAAATGCACATTCATGTACTCATTACATTGTCGATAATGAAATGGGCTTTGGTGGTTGGTTTAGAAGTAGGTGCATATTGACTGCAATATCAAGAACACTAAGGGCACAATACTATAGCTGCTATACAAAGTTTAGATGACCATAAGATTTTTTTTTAGAATCCCAGCTGTGATCTTGGAAACTTGCCCCTAGCTTGGCTGGGGGGGCGGGGTGTCCATATTCAGAGCTTCCTTTCTCTGCCCTCTCAGCCAGTGTGGAAAGAACCACACTGGACTGTTTCTGTGGTTGGAAGAGCAACCTTGGCGAGGGGCTTTTTGGAGTGAGGAATGGAAGAGAGTGGTGCCAGAGGCATACAAATTATCTGAGTGTTGCAGCCTTTTCTCCATGAGCTCTGAGACAAAAGGCTAAGATAGTCATCTAAGTGTTTATGGGGTGGCAGAAGCATGCAAGTAACCTCTGTCTCAATGTTCTTTCTGCTCTGCATAGGATGCAAATAATCCTAAAAGTTTGGGGAGTTATAACAGCTGCGTTGAACTGTGCTGCCCATATTTTCATGCATCTGAGCAGCTGTAAAAATTGTCTATCAAAAAGCATTGCAAAAGATCAAGAATGACCAGTGCACCACAAACAGAAGATTGAAAATAGAGGAACATGCAATATCTCTCTTTGTTAGAAAGCTTTACATAGTTTAGGGCTGCAATTCAGACTTCCCCAATCCGCTGCCTCCTGATATTTTGAACTGCAACTTTCTGACCATTGACCATGTTGACTGGGTGTGATGCGATCCAAAATATTTGAAGGGCTCAGGGCTGGGAAAGACTGGTTTAATTAATTTGCCCTCAAACGTTTACCTTCTACCCTGTGCTTTGTATTGGACAATTCTCTGCAATGATTCAATGGTGTCATTTGCCAGACTTGCAAAGTATTAAGTGTAATCCACTGAATGTTTCTGTCGCACAAGAGGTTGTCCATTATGCCTGTGCAATTGCTTGTGTAAACAGTTGCACAATAGATTGCACAAGAACTATGCATTTGAACCCATTCGTAATGGTTTGGGCAAGGGTAATACACAACTGTTTGCTCAAGCACACTTGCACAAATAGCACTTTAGTCGATTCTCCTTTTGTGCCTAGTTGAAAACCCTAGTTTCAACTAGCAGAATACCATTTGTACTAACAGAATGACTTAGTTGGATACTGTCCTTGTTTATCTGAGTAGCCCATGCCAACTACCTTCCACAATTTATAGAACAGAAAAATTCCTGCGACTCCAGAGTGACCTATGGCCATTTGCTAAGTGATAAATTACTACAGTGTGCATGCTGCCACCTTGTACACAAGCCATGTGTAACATTCTGACATATTGTCAGGAGCATTTTACTGCTAGATATCTGAGTATGGATAGTGGGTATGGTTTCTGAGGACACTACTGAGCTGCCTGAGGCCTACTGTAAGGCATTTGATAGGCATTTCAAGAATAAAATTTCTTGCAACTACTTGCATTTGAGTCCAGTGATGCAGTAGTAGGTGGTTAGAGTTCGGTATCCAGGCATAGTCTTGTCCAGTTTTTGAATGAGTTCCAGTTTCGATAGCTTGCAGACACTGACAAGCTCTGTAGACAGGTGAACCTTTGCATCTCTTGACTTATAAAAATCAGCAGGGTGGGAACAGCCAGCTGGGCCAGAGAAGTGATTAATGTCTCTCTGCAAGAGGAAGTGGTTCCTAACTAACTGAAAGAGGTAGCAGCAAGACCGGTCTTGAATAAGTCCACTGTAGACCTGTAAGATCTTAATAGCCTTAGGGAAGTGGCAAATGTTCCTTGTCTGGGCAAAATCCTAGAAGAGCTAGCTTTAAACAGTCTTGGATAGCACTAATTATCTGGATCTAATTCATTCAAGATAGATTTTAGTGTGGAAAGGCAGTACTGGTCCAGTTCAGATATTATGTTTTATCAAATATTAGGGTTATGTGAACAAGCCTTTGGCTTGCAACCTCCCTTCCCTTTTCTGTTGACTGGAAGCAGTTAAAGAAGGGCAAACTGTGGTTAGTGTAAACTGGAGCATACTGCAAGAAGTCATGGTCAACTCATAATTAGTAGGTTGTTTAAGTGAATGATAGTTTAAACTAGCCAGTTTTTCGTTTTTGGACATAACTATAAGCTCCAGCAAAAGGATGCTTCTGGTTGTCTACTACAACATGTTTAGTAGACAACTAGAAGCATCGGCCATGTTTGAAGACTCATCAGGAGTGCTTGAGTCTGAGATTCACCACTGCTTGTTCACAGACATGGTTCAAACTGACCGCTACGTTTCTATATGCACAATGGCCCTGGTTAAGCTACCCTTAATAAATAGCTGTTTCTATGGTCAAACCTTTCTTCCTCTTTCCAACAGAAATTTTCAACACTGATGGCTCGCGCTTCCTGGACGGAAAGAGAGTCACAGAGCAGCCTCCAGTGACTGACGACGACAGCAGTGTAGGCAGTGGTTCTGCAAATGACAGAATAACAACAGATCCCACTATCATCAGACATGGTATCTCCCAGTATCCTTATCCTCCAGGTAGGACTGGAAACAGAACCACCTTGGGTAATCATGTGAAAAAGTGGCAGGTATCAGTCAGGATAACAGTCTCATGTTAAATTCCATCAATGGTCCATTTAAGCCAGTACTGAAAGCATCCAGAAAGGGCCCTTTGTTCCTCTGCTGTACCAAAAAATGCAGAGGGTCTCCATGTTAGCTGTTTTAACCAATTACAGTTTGCCAATGGCAACAATGTCCCATGGTGTCAGGAAAAGGCGTTTCCCAGAGTTCCTACCTAATAACTTTAAGGAGATTGATGACCTTGTGTATAGACAAACATGAGGTTGTACCCTGTTTGTTTCCTGCCACTGACTGAACCTGTTTGATCCAGCAGAGGATTTGCCCTATATCATACCATTTTATATCATACATATGCAGTGAAAAATAAGCTTATTTTTCCAAAGAACAAATTCACCCACCAAAATAAATATCAGTATCAGAATTATGGTGATGCACTCTTCTCATAAAAATAAGTCCATAAGAAAGTGTAGAAAATATCTTCACACTTCCCTTTCCTTCCTATTCCATTTTCTTTTTTTTTCTTTTTTTTTTCTTATACAGGGTTTTTTTTCCCCAAGATGTCCAAAATCATAACTTGTTTCCCAGTCCAAAAATTCTAGAAACAGGAAACATGATTGTTTAAAATACTTTTGGTGAAAGGCCAAGCTGGTGAGGCTGCTGAGTCTTCCAGACTATTCTGCTTAGCAATCTAAGCAAAGCTTGTCTTGGTTCTGACATAGCACTAAGTTGTGGATAGTTCAGGGCTGAGATGAAAGTTTCTGATCCACTTGCAGCAGCACCAGAGGAGGAGAAGGGAGCTGGCTTGTGCATCAGGACACTCATCTAGGCCCTTTAATGTACTTGCCAAGCAAGATTCCCATCGCATTCCTTCTGAAACTTTAGAGAAAGATGAGCAGTGGGAATGAGGAAGCAGGAATTGCTTCAAAATTTAAGAGAGATCAATATTTTATAAGATTTAATAATGAAAACTGTATGAGGGCTGGGTCATTAAATGAAAAGATTACAACTCCTCCCCCTCCTCATCCTTATTAATGTTATTGGTATTATATAGATGATGTTACCCGAAAATACCATATTGATGACTATGATCCTGACGACAAGCATCCTGAAGACAAACATCCTGAAACTACGAGTAAGCACAACAATTTATATTAGCTGTTTCCAGACCACTGAAGCTCTTTCTTAGCAGCTTACAAGATGCCATTCCTGTGGTTATGAATCAAATATCCAATGCTCAAATATCTTCCAAATTATGTGTTTCTGGAATGATTATTAAGGACATAATGTTGAGTGTCTGGTAGAAATATGAGAAGAATCAGTTCCTACCATCTCCTTGTTGTGTGGTTGGTGCAGGAGTGAGCTCATGACCTAAGTTTTCCCATGCATGTGAGGTGGAACATGGGTCTGATTGTCAGATAGACATGATCTGTTTATCCTCCCCAAAAGAGTGACGAGTATCAAGGGAAGAATGAACAGACTTATTATTCATGGCATTTTATGGAGTTGGCTGGCTGTGCATCTGCTTGCTTCTCACTCTGTGAAGCAATCATAAGCAGAGTGAAAACGTTCACCCAGTCTGTACTCAAGGGCATGATTAATTCAAATGTTATATTCCTCTCTCCAATGTGCTATTCTGTCACATGTCCAGGCATCAGCATGCCCTTCTGCATAATCATCTGGAAAGAACCATTTTTGTTTATTGTGTTTTGTAGAGCCTTCTTTCCATTTGTGAAAGAGAATTTTCCTTTTGCTGCATACAGATTTAATTTCTGTGTATTCCTGAATATCAGGAATATCAATTAAAGCCAGCGATCAAGAACATATACTATAGTTTCAGTCTAATGTTGCCTTGAAACGGTGGCAGAATACTTCCCTAGGATCCTTTCTTCTCTAATGGACAGAGCAGGAAAACCAAGAAAAAGGCTGTGTACAAAAACATAAAGGAAACCAGACATCCTCTAATTCATATGAAAGGTGGTTGTATGGCTATTCATATGAATTAGAGGATGTCTGATTTCACCAGGTAATTATAATTTCTGTCACATACATACACCAAAAGAAAAAGAGAGACCTTGGTTTGAGACTGCCTGTGACATGACCTAGGAAGCTCCTGATGAGAGCTGTAAAATTTCCTTTCAATGTGGGTTTCTTTGCCCAGAATGGTTTTTGTATCTTTTGAAATACATGAATGTTCAGAACCAGACTCAATTAAATTCCTCCAAATAACAATTCTTCATGTAAACTGTAACTAACAGACCATTTCCTCCATTACTTACGTACTCATCTTTATATGTAAACATTTGCCAGGACTGGGCAAATGGGTGATTTTTCTGCTTAGTTTGGATGTGGTTGGCATTCCGGCTTTCTCGATAAGCCTCCTTCGAGTTACTTTTGCGCCTCTTAAGGTGCAACCCTATGCAGAAGAGAACTACAGAGCCCAGGCAGCAAGGCTGACTGGGACATGCGGAGAATTGTGGGCCTTTTCCCTAAGACTCTATATAGGATTCTGCATAGTTTCTGTAGTCCCATTGATGGTGACACATACTTCCTGTGTTGTATCAATGTCTTTATTGTTCTGTAAGCTAATACAGTAGCTGATTCAGTTATACCCTGCTTATTAAATTAAAATATGCTCTCTCTGCCTCCTTCATGAACCTTCTAAGGTTAAAGAAAACATGCACTTGGCAGCAGAATACCTGTTGGTGGTAACTTTCCTTTATGTGGCAATGTGTAAAAGGGCAAAAGCCTCTGCTAAAAGTTGTTGCAGTGGGATCACAACATAAGGGAAGTCTGATGTTAGGAATCTGAGAGAGTAAATATTTAAGAGACAAAAGCAGAAGTTGATCACTGTTAGACACTGCATTTTCCAGTCTGGAAGCACAAACAACAGTAGAAATGTGAATCATACTTGCCTGTCACATACAATTGGCTGTCTGTGGAAAACGTATGACATTTATACCAAAGCTGTTTCTTTCGTAAGAATAGTTTCAAACCTACCGTCTGTTTGGGACACTTACCTGCAACAAGAGATTTACGGGGTTTGCTCTGGGCAAATAAAGTTGAGAATATATGTGCATTCTAACTGCGGCTTAAAATCAGTGTTGTGCTAGCAACAACTACCAGTCTTCCTAGCCCTGCAAAATAGCTTTTTGGGTGCATGGGTGGCTGCAGCAAATGGGAGCACCCCTCCCATTTCGCATTGTGTTGACAGAATTGCATCTGTCAGCAGAAAGCCATGGCTGGATTCAACCCTTTGATCCAACCTTCCTGTTTCAAGTTGGGGCGGGCAAGGGGGGGTGGTGTAAGGATTAAACATTTAAGCAGCTTTCTGAGAAAAGATGGAAAGTTCCCAAGTTGGATAGTGTCAATCTACGTAAGTTTATGAAAAGGCAAGCTGATAGTAAAGCTGCTTACTCTAATCTAATTTTTAACCTGGGTCTATTCTTTAAATACAGACAACAAACCAATTCATCAAAAGTGTCAGTGGGGAATAAGAGTTACTCTTAATGTCAAATTGGTTCTAAAATGTTTAAATATGGTTATGCTTTTATGACTGTCTCTATTGTGTATTGTCAGTAGGACAACATCCGCCAAGAGAACCCATTCAGATTTCAAATGGTTCTGAATGTTGGAACTGGGGAAAGATGGTCTTTTCTCCACCCTTTGCTCTATACCTAGATCAAGGTTCTGATCCTGCTGATCTGTGCGAGGTGCAATGGTGCAATTAGGGACATTGTCCTCCTCTGAGCTGCTTCATGGTATTGTCACACTCCTGATGCTTTGTCTATTTCTGTACTTGATACTTTGGTGATGTGATGGATTTTTTCTTGCTTGCAACTTCCCTTTTGGCAAACGGCCTTCTGCCAATTACCTTGATTTTAACCAAGTGCTGGATACCTTCTGTATTATGCTTACTTAGAATATATATCAATGCCAAACTTTTCCATACCATTCTGTTCGCAGCAGATTTTGCTAAGATTTTGACATCTGAAATTTGGGAAGATTTAATTGTTATTCTGCTATGCTTGCTGGTGTTGCTTCTCGGGGAATGAATGGGTCTGAAGTCAACCTTAAACATTTTATTTAAGCAAATCTGTGAGGAATACCAGAGTGGCATTCTGCTTTATAGAACTTTACAGGGGCTGGAATAGATGACCTCCAGGGTCATTTTAAATCTACACATTCTGGAACTCAAAGTTTATGATTGGTTGTCTGATAATGCTGGATATTACTGTACTGTGGACAGTCCAAGAACTGGCTAATGTTTCCATCTGTGTGCAGTATCAGTTTCATTCCTTGTAAATGCTTTCAGAATGCAGAACTGAAAACTAAGAATCACTGTTCTTAGAACAAAGAAGAAAGAAAGAAAGAAACCGTCTTTTTTTGGGGAAATGCCCACAGGATAGAATTTCCAATATGAATTTCTTAGCCATCTTCATTTTCATTTTTTCCCATTGTGCTGAAATGGAAAGTTGCCATTCTGCTTCTCTGGTCAATGAGTTCTTCTTCTCATTGATCTCTTCCTCTTCTCAAAGCTTCTTCTGGTTGGATTTCTGCTGCTTCCACTTATCATTGAAAATGCTCTCCATCAGATTTACATCTCCACATTTTATAATGATGTAAATGAATGGATGAGAAAATGATAAAGCTCTTCTCTGTCTCTGCATTGCCGCAATGAAAAGACCAAGACCCAGCACTGGAACAGAAGCAAATAGCTGTGGGAAATGCTCCAGAACTAACTCCCTGACCCATCATCCTAGTACGATAGAAGAGTGAAAATGCAATTACAAAGAAAACAGTGGAGTTTCCTCCCAAGAGCACTAGATTCCTGCTTTCATTTATCCAGTTATGGATAAATGTTCATATGTATTATAGATAAAATGTAAATATTTACATTTTTTACTTAATCATGACAGAATTAGACTCATATGAGAAAGAAGAAAATTCAGCAGAAAAACACAGAACATCAGAAGAGGATAAGAACGATAACAAGGCTCATCTTTCTACTAGTATCAGTAAGCATAATTCATTTTACTGTGATGCTGCAGAAATGGCTCACAGTTTTTTCCTGGATGTGACAGCTTGCTTATTACTCACGTAGATCCCACAAGTACATTCAGACTTCATGTGTTTATTTTGTGCTCACAACATTCCTGCTGTTTCGTGTGGTGTTCTCTTTTTTTCTGTGCTGGTATGCTTCTGTTCCCAAACACAGGAATATTTTACTAGGGCAATTCAAACAGCAACCAAAATGCCACTCAAGAACGCAGAATGTAGTTTTCACTAAGATGAGGTTCCGGTGATGGAAGACAAGTAATATAAGCAATGTGTTAGTTATTCTGCCATCTTTACAGCTGCAGAAATGTCAAGTAAAGAAAAGCATCATGAAAACTCTACACAAGGTCAGCAAACTCCAGAAGATTTACCTTTATGGTGGCCATCTGAAGAACATAAAGGTGTGCGCAACACAACCTCCAGGAACGGTAATGCCTTACATATGTTTTAGTCAGTGCCTTTTTATGTTGTTTAATATATCTGGACAAGAGACAGGGACCCTTGATGAGATATTTCTAGCAGTCTTCATGCATTCTGCTTGCGGAATTTGAAACATTTGAGCAAGTATTTCAGCTGGTTAGTGTTGTGTTTGTACACTGTTACCATGAGCTAAGGCAGGCTCATGGCTGCCAATAGCATGCAGGGCATTGTAGGGGCTGGCTTTTGGCATACCAATGAAAGTATAATTTAAATACTTCTACTGGCATGCAGAAAAGCTAACCAGCACATTGCCTGCACACACGCTAACTGTCTCAGCTCATAGTTCCAGTGCATGGGCAGTGCTAGGCTTTTACAGCGGAGCAGATACATTGAGATATCTGCTTGGTAGCAAATGCCACTGAGCAAGACCTTGTACCCATAGCTTTGCTCTACTTGCTTATGGGAAAAGGGATACATGCTTATGTTCACATATGCATCTTTCCCATTTAAAATGCAATTGTGAGGAGCCTTAGACCAACTAAATTTTTATCGCCATGTGTTTCAACATGGATGTGGATCAGCTGCATAGAAGTAACACGTGAAAGGAAGAACTTTCATGATTGAAACAAAGTCTTTGCCGTACAAGCTAGTTTTCTCAGATATTTGTTATAACTTTCCCATGTGATTGGAGAAGAAATATTTCTCTAGTCTTGCCACGTGCTTTCTTGCATTTACTTTGTAACTGTTTTAAGTAATTACATTTTTAGTCATCACTTTATCTCTTCTAGTTCTGTACTGCTGCTGCTTTTTCAGCCTTCAATTAAATCTCCAGATTTTCTGAGCGCTGTTGCAAAAGCTTGTTGACATGAAATCATTACCTTGTCAAACATTAACCACTGTAATTCTCAGGCATTATAGACTCAGAAAGACATTATTTAGAATTTCTTCACTATTCTACCCCTTTTATTCCACAGTGTTTCCTTAGCCTGATATTTTTCCAATATTTTTTCACAGTCTATCTGCTGGACATCCACTGGGACATCAGTAGATGATTTCTTAGACTATCCTTTCTTTAATTTCCTTCAAAACAAAGTCAGTTGTAAAACAAGAAATAGAAATAGAATTTTCTCAGCCTCAGGGATAGCTTTTATGTGGACCAACTTCTCTCATATCATAGATAAATAAACTTATGTTTTCAAGTTTTGACCAAACTTTTTCAGCAAGTAGGCAGGATTACAACAGCTGTAAAACTGTAGGGGAAAAGTTGCACATGACGATGGCCTTAGACATTGGAGTTCCCTTAAACCAGGAAACATTGATTATAGTGATCTTTTTTCAGTCTCTAACAAAAGCACAAAGCCTCTTATTTACTTCTCCCTATTTAAGGATTCTAGACAGTACCAGCTTGACATCCTTACTAAAACAAATCAAAGGTGCAATCAGGAATAAAAATTAGCAGTTAACCAAATAGATTTTGTTACAGTAGTTAACTGGCTGTGGGAAATGAGAGAAAGAAGGGGGGAAAGGGAAATAAGTGGGCTAAATGCCTTTATGAACCCAATTTTGTTTCAGGCAAAGTTCTGTCAGCAGGAGTTCTAACCTGATGGCTTTGCCTTATTGTGTCTCTCAGACACAATCACTTTATATAGAACCAATCTTTAAGTCAAACAAAAATCTTGTTAATAATATGTTTTAAAAGAGCAAGCTTTCACTGTTATCAATAACAAGAAGACTCATTCCCACCCTCTTTTTTGCATAAACTAGCAATTAAGAAATACAAGTCAAAGTGTAATGGAGGTGGAACAGTATGACAGGCTTAAATATTTGCAGCAAGCTTTGTCAAAACAGATGTGAGACTTCAAGATGGCAGTACAGAACACAACAGCATGAGAGAAGCTCTCAGACCAGTGAAAGCTTTGGGAGAAGTTACAAGTGAAGTCAAAGTAGCATCCAGATACTAATAAAGAAAAGAGATACTATTCTTTCCATTTTGCTAGCACAGGCCCAGTATAGGATTCTGCTCATTCTGTCCACCGTTGCTAAAACATACAAATATGTTGCCAGGTATTCTAACTTTTCTCTTGACATGAAGAATATCGTAGAATGCACCAAATGCATTTGAAAACCCACTTGACAAGCTACTACATCTTTAGGAATATAGGGGTGCTTGTAATGACCCCCCTTTTTACCCAGATGTGAATACGTGAGTGCAAAATACATAAAAGAGCTTGCCAAGCATGAATAGTTCTTGCATCTGTTACTCTGTGTGCTGCACCTTAAAAGATATTTTCACATAAGTACAACTGCAATGTACATAAATTAAGAAGAGACAATTTGACATTGATGCATCATTCATATATTCTCTGTCTAGGTATTCACCAGAATGGTTTGCAGGGAACCTAGTAAAAATCAAGAGGATAAAAATCTAAGTAAACTTTCCCCACTTCCTATTTATTTTGTTTTATTATTGCTGAATATTGATTTTGGCATTGTATTATTAATATAAATGTCCTGTTCTTTCTTCCCATGTCCCTGAACTAACTTTTCTCTATTGTATAAATAAGCTGTGCCAAATTAATACTACTGGAATTGCTGTGGAGAGTTAATGCCAGAAATTTCAAACAGACACTGCTTTCTTGACTTAAACACTAAGTTCATAGATGCGAAACCTCTTTCTCCTTTCTTCTTATTGTTGGCACTCATGGTGTTTACTCAGAAGGGTGCTGATGGACGGTAGCTTAGTTGGGAAATGTTGGCTTAACAAATAAAATATCACAACTCATTCAGCTATTGTCTGAACAGCTGACAGCCCTCCTAAGAAACTGTACACCTAGCATCATTGGAACTACTCTGTTTGGTTGCCCAGTGTGAGCATAAGGAAGTGTAGCATCCTAAAAGGTCTTGTGGGGAAGGAGACTAAGTGATAGTAATAGTCTAAAAATTTCTAGGATATAAACTCCATAGTGGCATGAAAAATAGCACACTGATCACACTGGCAAGCCTATCTAGCAATCTTGGGATAAGGCCTGTTCTATACAATAAAACCCAACCCAACCTAACCCAATAAAATCCAACTCATTCAAGACATCTCTGCAAGCTCTTCCATATCCATCTGCACGATACTTGTGTTCTCCATTGTTACATGCAGGTGTTCTTGATGTTTCTTAGTTCAATAATTCCTTAAAGCATCCTAGTAATGGGATACTTTGTGAACCAGCTGACTTTTTGATACCTGTAGTTATTCTTACTGCTGGCTCCATTCTTTGCAGTCTTCATGTGCAACACCCTCAGCAGGTCTTCTTAACCTAGAAAATGTGAGTTAGGCACATTGAAGATTATATTCTGCTGCCTTTAGTTGTTAGACATCTATCTCAAATGACTTGGTGTATACAGCATTTCTGCACTGCTTCTCGTTGGGTCAATTCGTATTCAGATCCTTTTCACAAAAAGTTCCAACTCACATTTTCCAGCTGGACTGAAACTCTAATGCTAGTGTCACTAAGAATCTCTTCTGTGGCTTTGTTGTGCTTTAGGGACCCAAGTGAATCCTAACAAACATTAGTATACAATAGCTGTACTTCTGTCTAGCCCAACTACATTCTTGGTTTTCCTCTCACAGCTACAGGGCACAATCCAGATTTTCCCAAAGATTTCAAGCCCAGTTATATTTTTTGGATTGCAGCCATACCATTGGATTTTCTTGTACCAATGAAATTTATGTGTCTTATTCTTCATCTTGAACTCAGCTTTGAGAATAGTAAAGAAATGAGAAAAGCAAGAAAAAAAACTGTTGATAGTATTTATTTTGGTGATAGGAGTTGAATAAAGAGATCAAAAGCTCACCATAGGTTTACATCAATAAATCACTAGATGAGAGTTCTGAAGAAAATGATGATGAGGATGATGATGAGGATGATGACGAACAAGGGTCTGGGAACATAATTCCTGAAACAGGTCTTGAGTGGAACAACAGTGGTGACATGGAACCTCAGCCATCCAATACGAGTAAGAACTAATTCCAGTAATGTGTGGACTATGTTATATTGAAGTTAATAGAATGTGTCTCAGTAAAAGCTTGTACACATCTGAGAAATGGTCAAAATAATAAATGATAGCCTATAGAGGGCAATTGACATTCAGTAACACAAAGTCTTATCCAGAATTATCCAGTTGTGATTGTTGTAATGTTACAAGGAATGCTCTGAATTGTTTTCCTATGTCAGTATTTCTCTGTACATACTCAATTGGGAGCTGTAAATTGCTTCTGTACTGAATACTGCTACAATTTTCTTGGCTTATGCTAGAAATGGAAAACTCATGGATTCTCTCATAGAATCTTGTTTTGCACTTTATTTTTGAGCTTTATTTAAATGAATGGGGACCAAGGTGTGACATAGCTTATCCTCTTTGCATTATAGGCATTTTCCACTTGTGCATTATGAAAGTTCACTTCATGTAGTAAACATCATTTCTGTACTTCCATTCTTTAGTATGGAATGGATATTTGACTGTTCATATTTTATTGCTTTTATTTCGGTTGTGTGCATGTGGCACTAAATGTGCCAATGACTTTAGATGTATTTAGAAAGCTACAGTTCCTATCTGCACAGGGCTCTTATTTAATCACTAGTGTCTTGTTGACAGCAGGCTTACTTGTTGATAGCAGGCCGAATGTGAGCCAGGAGTGTGATGCAGCAGGTAAGAAGGCAAATGCCACTGTTGGATGTATAGCCAGAAGGGTGGCTTCCAGATCTAGGGAGGTGTTGATACTGCTCTGCACAACACTGGCGCACCCACAACTGGAGTTCTGCATCCAATTCTGGGCTCCACATTATAGGAGAGACATAGCTACGTTAGAATTAGTTCAGCACAGAGTCACAAGAATGGCAGCTGAGTTGGGAGGGATGACATATCAGGAGAGATTGAGGGAACTGGGTATTTTCAGCCTGGAGAAGAGGAGACTCCGAGGGGATCTTTTAGCAACTTACAAGTATATGAGGGGATGTCATGCAGAGGAGGGTTGTGACCTGTTCTTCCCTGCATGTTCCAATGGGGCAAAGCTCAAGGAACCAGGCTTCAGGTTGGATGTCAGGAAGCACTTAATGATGGTTAGGACCCCTAGAATATGGAAGGGGCTTCCAAGGGAGGCTTCCAAGGGAGGCCCCATCAGCGAGGGTGTTTAAGGAAAGACTGGACAACCACATGTCGGGGTTTACATGAATGGAGCCAGCTAATGCTGGGAGTCAGACTAAATGGTCCAGGAGCCCCCTTCTGACTTGCTTTGTTTCTATGTTTTTCTATGTTTCTATGTCTGATCTTTTTCAATTAAACATGTTGCATATGCATTTTTCCTACATATTTTCAGTTCAGAAGCATATTTTGCTATCTCTTCAGTGGTATGTGGTATGTTTTTGTGGTGGTGTTGAAGACTATTCTTCTGGTTCAATAACAGTTGAACCTACAGACATTATATTTCTGTTTCTTAAATTATTTTATATGTCCTTAACAATTCTATCTCCTAACAGTGAAAATGCAATTGAGTGGTACTAGTCAAGGTGCTTGTACTCATTTGTCACTGTTTCTGCTAATTAATTCTGCTGTACCTGATACAGTGTTCTGCGGGCAGGGGATAATTATCACACATACGTTATAACATTTTTATAGTTCTTCTCTAAAGAGTAAAATCAAACGATTAGTCTAAGATATATTTCTCTTCCAAAGTGTATCTATTTTCAGAGAACTCCTAAATGTTTCCAACACAACTTTTCAGATACATTCTACTGTATAGTAGAAAAAGACCCAACATTTAAATTTATCCTTTAACAGAATCCTGACACAAACATTTACCATCTGTTTCAGTTCTGTGCACCATGTAGCTGTTCACAGCACTGGAACAAAACTAATAAAAAGAGGAAGAAGAGATAGCCCTTGGCTAAAGGTGGAAAAGCATTTGATGTGTTAGGGTTAGGGACTGGGCTACAAGTATATATTACGTTTCTCTTATCTTTGGGCATTTTCACAGTCACAGATGCCATTTATCTGTGGGTGATGCTTCTGGTGATGAATCTCTGCAGATTCTTTCACACAAGCTCTTCCATGACACTAAAGAATATGGAAGTGTGAACCGTTCCTTACAATATCCATCTGTTTTAGCCAACTTTGCTCCAGTTTGCAATATCTACCAATTTAATAGATTTAGAGTAATGCTGGTTCATTGTACTGTGCCAGATATTCCAACCAATATCCATTCAACCATTGTCACAACAGCTGTGGTCTCCAGCAGAGATGTCAAACACGAAGACTCAACCCACGATTCATTGGTACATGGTCTACCCTCTGGAAGGGACAATGAAGTCACATATTCAACAATTGGCACAAGGGAGGATGTGCCACCTGGAACTGTTCCTCCAGGTGATAAGGAACATTATTCAACAACTACTGGTATGAGTAATTGAGCATGAGCTTTAAAGTAATTTCTTTAGCATGAAATACCATTTGTTTGTACAATAGCTACACCTAGAATGTAATTAATAACAGGCAGCACTGTTCCATTTTTACTAGTACTACATGTACAGAATATACTGGGATGACTTTCCAGCCTACACATTTAAAGGCACTCCCTCCCCACACCCGAGATGTGTTCTGCTTCATCTACCAAAACCATGAAACCAAAATCCCAAGTATTATTTAGGTTTGGCTAAGCTAGGGTGAGTCACAAGTGCCATCTTGCATTTATTTCAGACTCAGTTGTCCCCTGAAATTTGCAGAAATTCCAGACTGGTGTGTCATCCATGCCCAACCATATCTTTAAAAAGTATTTTAAAATTGCTTTTCAGTGTAACAAAGTCAGCCTCCTTGCCCCACACAGCAAGTGCTATACTGGGCCAGTTTGCAGTGCTGAAGTAGACACAGATCAGCTGCCCAATCAGTGAAAGTCTGTCTGGAAAAACAGAAAAGAGCTAATGACTGCCCAGAGCCAACCAAGTGACCATTCTGTGTTTTTAAGAAGGCATTGCTTGTAGATGTCACAAAATTAATCTAGAACAGCCCCATATTTAGAAGCAGAAAGCTAACTTGAGCTCATTTTATCATGCTTTCCCTTGTTTTAAAGGCACAACAGACTTTAAAACTAGCTTACAAATATAGAGGCATACAGATCTTTTAAACCCAAAGGCATCGTGTTATCAGCATTAGAACATTTGTGATGAATAAATTGCACATCCATACACTTTGCTTTGCAATGTTGGTTTCTTTATGGTAGAACACCCTGGTGTCTTTTGTTGCAGATGGGAACTCCCTTGCTTTCTTACTGCACAGGGCTTTTTGCAGTCTTGGTGTTTCATCTTGAATTGTTGATATAAAGCATGTTCTCTTAGACTCAGCACATTCTGTTTTCTGCTGAACGCTGTGAAAAGATTTTACTTTGAAGGAGAAATCAGGTGGTGTGGTGGTGGTACCTCAACATATTTCTGGCAATTTCCTTGGATTCAAACAGCAGCACCTTTAGAACAAAAAGAAATCGCTAACACTTATCCTGGCACAAACTCCCAACTAAAACGTGTTCTTCAACTTGAAGCACAAGGCTACATTATCTGTCAGAAGCATGCCGCAAAGTCCACAAACATTCCAAGATGTAAATTTCCAAATGAAAGTAGAAGACAAAAGAAGACAAAAAAGAGATGGTGCATGGACTTAAGTTGCTCCTGTGAATCCAGACAATGCAAAATTTGGGGATCTATCAAATGTCTTTGATAGGTCTGTAAAGGTGTAAGCAGTTATCACTTCTTTTCTGCCACTATTATATTCTCCTCTGCTATTGCTACTGGTCTTTGGGGCACTCTCTGAACAATCAACAGCTGAAAATTGAGGTGATGGCAATGGGTGTCTGTGAACTCAGCAGCACTTCCCGCACTTTGATCTAGCTTCATCCTTCTCCTGCTAATCTACGTAAATGAAAATACATGCCGTGTAGGTGTGTTTATATATTAACAAGACAAAGAAAACAATCTGGATGGTTGTTCAGCAAGCATAATTTTGGAACTGATTCAAAACATCATCATAACAGCTGTGTCCTCCAGTGATGATTTCTTCAAGCAGGAAGACTCAGATCAACATTTCCCTAATGGGACTCACCCTGGATTGGAAACTGAAGCCCTGGAACCTACAACAAAAAGCCCTTCTGATGTATTGCATCCAGAACATGTTCCCTCAATTGAAACAGAGGGAACTCTGCAAGAAGAAACTTTTCATCATACAGGTATCCATCTAAATAATGAATTATCACATTATGATTCAAGTTAATTTTCTGTCTGAAATATCTGCTTTCATTTCCTGATCCCATTTCCTGGACAATGAGTGATTAACTTTACTTAAAAATAGATATTGTAGCTCTTGGGGTGCTGTGAGTTTCTTTCAGATATCCTTCTGCATGCCAAAGGTAAATATGCTAAATTAATGTTGAAAGTTTGTTTTTTATCTCTAAACATAGCAATTCTAATCATAAAATAATATAATGGCACATATATAAGGAAGTTTCATATGTGTGTGAGCACACAGAGGTATGAATCCAGCTTCCTTTACTATCTGGTCATTCCAAAGTTCTCTAGTGTTTTTTCTCTGTTTGGGCAGTACAGCAGTTTGGGTCATTTTGATTGAGACTGTTGCTCCAGCTTACAACCTGGTTAAATTGAAGAACTTGGAACTGAATTGATGAAAATTTCCTGAAATCCATGGAACTATCTGATTATGTAAAGAGACTAAACTGATACCCATTCAAGTGCTTTGGTCTTATTGATTCATGAGTTAGTAATTTGACCCATTTACACATTTTTTTACTGATTAAAATGTTGCCAGAAAGCTTTTGAACTACACTGATCCAGATCATTAGTGAGAATTTTTAGGTGCATAAAGAATATGCTTCTGCATTCACTTTTGTAGAGGTGGCAAGTTGTATTTAAAGAGGAGCATGCATGGAGCCCTGGTCCTAAGCTGAAGCAAAAATCTTAATGTGTAGGATCTTACCAAAACACCCACATATATCTGAGCTATTATTTACTAAACACATGAAAAGTGGGAAGGTATTTATTCCTGCTTTATTTATCATCACCACAACAGTTAAACCCTTCAATGAAAGTACCGAACATGAAGAATCACATCAAGATCAGCTATCAGGTATCTCTGAAGAGAGGAGCAAAAAAAGCCCTACAACAAACAGGACAATACATGATGTCCTAGAAATACTTACCCCTCCAAGTAAGAATGAACATGAAAATGAGTCTTCTCAGACAGGTACTTGCCAGTAGAACTAATGACTTTATGTAGTCTTATGTTTTCAATATAGAAGACAATTCTTCTTAGTTCTATTTGATAACTAGTAAATCTGAACTAGCTTGTCTTATGGCCTCATATGCTTTTCCTATCAGAATGAATGGCACTTCTGAAAAGAGTAAGTTGTTACTGGGGAAAGGGAAATTACATCGGGTGCCATGGTCCTGAACAACTATTTATATACATGCTGATGCTGATGTTTGCAGTACATTCATGGATCTCCTGCAGTCACAGATTAGTCTGATACTATTAACACCCTTCAAAAATCTAGATCCTAGTATGCAGAGTTTAGGACATTTAAGATCAGTTTGATTTCATAGAATATTATGAGAAAGCCTTCAGTTAATAAAGGAGTAGGAAAACTCAAAGGCTGAAGAACCAAAGGAAGACAAAACATGAGAGGGACTGAATCCATAAAGAAAGTCATAGCCTTAAACCACTTTCATTCTCTTACACATTAGTAAAATGTTCTTGTTTTACTTTTCACTATCCAATCTTGTAAGAGCACATTCCTAGATCTTGATAATTCCAGTCTGCTGCTAAACATCTTTTGCAGTTTAGATAGAACTGGTTGCACTGGAAATATCTATCTATAAATATTGTTTGTAATTTAACTTTTCTGTAAATTTTCCTTTTGTTTGATAACTAGGAAATCTCTCTTTTGGCAGTTTTTCAGTTTTTTCCTTACTGAGGTGGCCATTACATTTTGGTATACTAAAATTGTTTGGAAAACTCACATTTGGTTCATCTAAAATGTAGGTTTCACACTGGATCAAATGTATTCAGTTTTATTTTGTTAAAAGTAATATTAGTCTTGGGATCATAGTTTAGGCTACAAGTGCTAGGAGCATATTTCTTTTATTTGCTTTCTCCATGAGTTATATTACAACCACATGCATCTCTACTGCATTTGGGAAGCACTGATAGTGAACAACATACTTCAAATACATTGCTTCTAACACTAATGAGATTTTCTGACACATTTCCCCTGGAGGTAGCAGCTGGAGCCTCATTAAGGAAATTGTGCACAGAAATGTCATTTTATCTTTATTATGGAACTATCATTATTGGTGCATAGATTTTTTCACTTTTCATTTTCACCTGCTTATCCCTAGTTTCCTTCTTTTATCTCATAGAAGTTAGAAGTAAAGGCAGAAAATATAATCAAATTGAATAGCTGTGATATATAGTCATTACTAGGACTTCCAAACCTACAATTGACTTGTTTAACATATGCCACAAAAAAGTAACTAGGATACTACATTTCTCAATTTCATGTTTTCGCTGTTTTAAAGAATTTTAACTGGATTATTACTTAACTTCTTTACTTTATGAATCAAAACAATTTGGTTAACATGAACAGGATTAAAAGTACTGATTATATAAGCACTTTTATTTAAAATGCTTATACATAAAGTAAAGATTGAAATGCTTGATTTAGTGACATTCATAAAGAAGTCTAAATTGCATTCTTTTTGCTCATTTTGTTGAGTGCTATCCTTGACAAATTATAGAACTGCATACTATATGTAGAGAGAAGCCCAAAGAATATTTCAAGCAGTAGTTCTACATATACAAATTGTCAAAATACTTAATCATCAAAACAGATATGGAGACTAATGATGAGATAAAACATGAAGAAACTACTCAAAACCCACTACCAGATGGTGTGTCTTCTGAATGGGACAGTGAAGAAACATATCCCACAAACACATCTGGCAAGCCGATGCTACCTGGAATTGTTCCTCAGAGAGAATATGAGCAAAACAATGAATCCATTTATACAGGTATCTCCCCCCCCCCCCCCCCCCCAAAAAAAAAGCAAAAATAGTTTACTCCTCTTCACCCTGAATCAATTTTTATTTATTTATTTATTTATTTTCCAATTTATATCCTGCCTTTTTCCTACAAAGGGCTCAAGGCAGCTTACATCTCCTCCTCCATCTTATCCCCACAACAACAACCCTGTGAGGTAGGTTGGGCTGATAGTCTGTGACTGGCCCAAAGTCACCCAGTTGCTCCATGGCTGAGCGGGGACTAGAACCCAGATCGTCTGAGTCCCCAGGCCCACTACACCTCACTGGCTCTTGTTATGGTTACAGAGCTTGTTCTATTTATTTTATTTATTTTTCAATTTATATCCTGCCTTTTTCCTACAAAGGGCTCAAGGCAGCTTGCATCTCCTCCTCCATCTTATCTCCACAACAACAACCCTGTGAGGTAGGTTGGGCTGATAGTCTGTGACTGGCCCAAAGTCACCCAGTTGGCTCCATGGCTGAGCGGGGACTCGAACCCGGATCGTCTGAGTCCCAGTCCCACTACACCTCACTGGCTCTCAGTGTTTCTCAGTTAAGAGAATTTATTATTCTCTTAAACGGGTGTAATCCTAACTCCACTGAATTGGGATTGTAACCTTAAATACTGCTGCATCCCAACCAACATAGTTGACACTAAGTAATAAGGGATGTGGTTCCATCATTGTAACAGTTGTGGATGCTGCTGGTGGCACTGAACATGAAGATCCTTCTCATGATATATTGATCCATGGGCTTCATCCCTCTGGGAGCAGTGAAGAGAGAGATCTTGCAAACACATCTAGAGATGGTGTTCTCCCTGGCATTGTTTCTCCAAGTGAAAGCAAGCATAAAAAAGATTTGGAAACATCTAAAACAGGTATCAGGACATTCTATTACCAGAGATCAATTGATTGATCTGAGAGCAATGGTTAATTGTACTGGGTTTAGATGAAATATGCCTAAAGCTAGTCAGAATGATAATTTATTACTATACCAGAGGTGTAGCTATTTTAGCATGTGGCAAACTAAATCCTCTGTTACCCTCTGCCTAATTTATGGTAGCATATGCTTTCCTAGACAGATGGTCTATATTAGCTGCACCAAGCAGACAGAAATGGGAGTTTATATGCAGTGCAGTAAAATGGAAGGCAAAGCATGTTAATTGATCCAACCATCATCTAATAGCCATGGACTTGACATACTATGATAATTCTGTTCGTGTCCAATGATGAATGGAAGACATGCTGGGTTGAACAATGACAGCAAATAACCTGCAAAGTCATCTAGAATTAATTTGCTGCTTGGAATCTACCCTCTAACTAAAAAGAAAGGAAAAGGAAATGTCACAATCAGATACCAATAAGGAAAAGAGAATCTTTTTATGTATCATTATTTTGCCTAGATTAATTTGATTTTCCTGTAGAGTGTATATAGAGATAGAATACACTTCAGATAGAACATAATTCTGTCTTCACAAGAATTAATGGTTTGAGTATTAGTGACCTCCATTTTCCATCATATGGAGACATAAAATAGCACTAAGTAAACATTAGTAAAACTATGAAAAAAATAAGTTAAAAATGACACGGTCATCTCTGTAACAGAAGTCGTTTCTGGGGGTTTTAATCACTCTGAAGATTCTACTCATGACACAGTATTGCACGAGGAACATTCTGAATGGGATGGTGAAGAAAAATATCTCACAAACACATCTGAAGTTCATTTACTACCTGGAAGTTTTCATCCAGCTGAAAGTGAGCATGAAAAAGAACCTTCAGATACAGGTATCAGCTGGGGAAAATATTAGATTCTATGGATGTTTAGACATTTAAAAAAAAAATCTTACAGCTCTCAGCATTACCCTGCCAGCCTTAATGGCTGGAGAAGGTTGGGAGTTGTATAATTTTTTCTGACTGACTTATATTGGATAGTACACTTTGTCTTTTTATTTTCTGCCTTCTTTCCAGATGAGTTAGGTTAATCAATGGGCTTTTGCTAAGCCACAGGAAGCAATGTCTTTTGGATGAATACTAAGTAAATAAAGTGGGAAGTACACATGCAAACATGGCATTTAAAAGAGATCAGACCATCATTGGAATAGGCACCAGCCATGAAGACTACCTGCGATTCGCATGTTTATGAGATGTGTGTGCAATGAAAACAAATATTTACAACATTTGTTTACTGGTTTTCAACCACAGTGGTTTGCAATAGTTCCTTATTTTTATATGGAAATAATTCCCTGACTGGAATAATTCTTAAAAAGTGAAGCAATTATGGAGCTAAAACATCTCATTAGACATCAGCTGAAAGAATTCAAATAATTTCCATTCTGATGTAAGATGAAAGATTATTCAGTCTTCAACTGTAAATCATAGACAACATACCACTAAATTAAATGGGATTATATGTAAAGTCCTGGTAGGATAGATTTATATTTCAACAATACATAATACTTAGTTTTTTTCAAAATTGAGGAAAAGGATCATGTAGATCTACTATTTTAAAATATTCAAACCATCATTGCAACAGCTGTTACCTCCAGTGATAATGGCAAGCATGAAGAGCCCACGCAAGTATCAGTAGTGGATGGCATGCACCCTGGATGGGACAGTGAAGACGACCACCCTGCTGTGAATGGAACTAGGGATGATATTCCACCTAGAATTATTCCTCCAGGAGAAAGAACACAAGAAAAAGAAATGTCTCCTACAGGTACTTCCTGAAAGTAGGATTCTAACATGGTTGTATATCCATGCGCTGTTTCTCCAAATGGCATTCCTTTTGAAGAACCAGCTTGAGTCCTATTAATCTGCAATAAAATCATGATGGCATCTGTAACTTTTCTAAAAGTACAGTCAAGGGAATTTAGATATTTATGCTCCAAAACTGGAATTGTCCCATAATTATGCAGTATGGGGAACTGCTACTCAAAGCTCATTTTCATTCCCTAAAAATGCACCCAGTACAGTCTGGATAAAATAACTGTTAGTACAAAATATTATACTAAAAGTATTTCATTTTAACAAATGTGATTATAAAAAATGATCCACCATATTGTAACAGCTGTGGTCTTCAATGGCAACAACTATGAAGATTCTCCTCAAGATCCGTTGACCCAGGAGACACATCCTGGTTGGAATGATGAGCATAAGCATTCTGCAAATGCATCAACGAATGATTCAGTAGCTGGAATTATACCCACATCTGAAAATAACCATGAAAAGGAAACCTCACATATAGATACTGGTGAGAAATAAAAGATTAAAATATTCTTTTTGTTGCTGTTCAAGTACAGTTAATGACATAATAATACACAAATCTCACTGTGTATCTAGACTTACCAAAATATGAAAGGCATTGTCCAGTGGTTTGTAAATGATGAGATTTGGCCATGCAAATGTACCATTTAAACCTTAGTTCACCATTGTTGCAACACCATAGGTCTTTAGTTGCTATATCAGCCACGAAAACTCTGCCCATGATCCATTTATGGTAAAACTTGTTGATACCTAAAATTATTTCTCCAAAAGAAATGTTGAATACATATGAAACATATCATAAAGTTCTACACAAGAACTGTGAGGTAGACACTCCACCTTTTCTGTTGCTAGATACCATATTAATTATATTGTTTTTTTCTTCTGATTATTTGTAGCTTTTTCTTTAACTCAGTACTAAATTCCTGCTGATTGCTACTAAATTTTCACAGTGGTTTTCCACTAAGAATATTAATAAATTTCAAATTTTAATCTAAGTAAATTATATGGGAAGTGACTGTACAGTACATTTAAAATTTATCCAATCACCATTATAACAGTTATGGGATCCAAAGATAATGCCATATCCAAAGATGAAGATGCTACTCATGATTCAATTATGCATGAAGTGCATCATGAATGGGGTAAAGAAGACAAAGTTCTCACAAATGGCACAAAAGATGAAGAATCACTAGGAATTGTTCCTCCAACTAAACAGAACTATGAAGAGAAAACCATTGATACAGGTAGTAGTGGAAAATATAGTCTAAATTATGTGGGGTTTGGGAATCGCTTAGATTAGGTACATCATTGATCACCACTAGGTTCTTAGTTTTATTTGGTGAATGGGACCACATGGCTTGGAGCCACAATATCTGATGGGAAGTCTCTCCCAACCACATTCTGCTAAGATTCTACATTCAAGTTCTGGGACCTGCCTCTGATTGCCACCTCCAAGGGAGTCTTGGTAGGTGGCAACAAGGACAAGGGCATTGTCAGTAGTGACACTCCAGTTATGTAGTGACCCCCTCCACTGAGGCCTTCCGGTTGCCAACTTTAGTATCTTTTCAGCACCAGGTTAAGAATGTCCTCTGTTGCAGATCATTTGATTAGTTGCGTGAGGGCTTTGTTAGTGCCTTAAACAGATTAGTTTCTTAAACAGTTTGATCAATTTATATAGGCTATTGTAATTTTGTGTGCATTGTATTTTGGTTTTAAATTTTGTATGGAAACTTTTTTTAAATGTTTTTGTAGTTTTATATTGCATTTTTACGTAAAGTTGTAAACCAGCCAGAGAGCTCTGACTATTGGGCGCTATAGGAAATAACTAACTAACTAGATAAGAATGTCCATATACCAAGTATATCTTCTACACAAACTGTATTAAAAAGAAAAGTTCTTGCACTGGACATATTAATGGAAGAAGTTGAAAATACTGGGCAATGAGTCAAAGGGTGGAGGTTGGCCTTGGCAGGGCAACAATTTATATTTTAAATATCCAAACCTAAGTACATCATTGATTCATCAAACAGTTGTCATTCACAATGATCATGAAGACTCAACTCAACAGCCATTACCTCCTATTCATCAGCCAGGCTGGGACACAGAAGAAAAATATCTCAGTAATACTTCTAGAGATGGTGTACTCATGGGAGGTAATGAAAATGAACACGATCTTTTACATACAGGTATTTCACTGGATAATCATCTTATTATAATTGGTGAAGTGTACTACAGATTTTTGAATATAGCATGTATTTCGTTATCGCACATTGACTAATGTTTAGCTCTGCTGTTTAGTATCAAGTTCTGTCAATGATTCACATGCCTGACCTGCCCTATTCTGATGATTTATCTTGTTAAGATGACAGATAGGGTGTGACTTCAGTTGGCTATTACACTGTAATCATATATAGACATAAAGAAGTGGTTCTGAATCTGATTTGTCTTCTTGATACTCCTAATATTCTGTTCATTATGATGACTGTGTGCATCTGCCAATTGTCCAAGTTCATATAGTGGTATTTGCTACAATGGTCATTTGGTAACCATCTGAACTACAGTATACCCCCATGAAGTCGCGGTTCTGCGTTCACGGCTTCAGTCTTTCACGGAATTTTTCTCCAAGCGACTCCAAGCCGATCTCCTTGCAAATAAGCCAGCACCTCACCATGCAGTGGCTTACTCACAAGGAGATTGTTTCCTCTGAGTTTGGACTTGCTTGGAGAAAACGATCTCTGTGTGCACCCTCCCCTGCCTCGCCACGTGCGTGCGCCCAGCCCGGCCCGGCCCGCACCTCCCGCCTGCACCACCTTGGCAGCTGGCGTCTATCGCCGGCAACAAATTTGTGGTTTTTCACAATTCACTATGCTTTAGGAATGTAACCCCCGTGAATTGCGGGGGACTACTGTACAATGCAATTGGAGCAAGTTAAGATCAGGACAATACTTGCAGCCAAATGTGGGCACTGTTTAGAGAATGGAAAGTCAAAGAAAATAGTCATCAGCCATTGATAGATGTTTAATCACACCTGGTAGTGACTTGTTCATAGCTTCTGAATTGTTTGCTCACCCGTCAATAGTGTGAATAATACAAATATCATGGTCAAGTCTCTAGAATCCCCATTATCAAATCTGTTGTCGGTATCATCTAGTAATCTGGGAAAGTGTCCGAGAAGAACATTAAGGAGAAGACAGCAGCGAATTGGTGGGTTGGGGCTCACTGCCAATGTCAGACCGACCCGCTTTGTCCTATATTCAACTTGTAGCAACTTGTAGCAAAGGTGACTGGCGTGCATTTTAATCTGTTGTTTGTATATTGGTCATACTTGGCTAGAAGAATAAGAGATTGATGGCTCATAATGAAATACAAATAATAGTTTCTTCAAATGTCACATTCTTAATTTACCATTGCCATAGATGTGGTCTATGATGGGACCAAAGAAGATTCCACCCCAGAACCTGTGAGTCACTGGGGTAGTGAAGACCAATACACAACAAAATCTACAGCGGATATCTCATTTCCTGGAATTGTTCCTCGAAGAGGAATAAATAAAAAAAATAAAACCGATCATACAGGTATCCAGTAGAATGGTGGTGGGATCTTTCTTACCCTTGTCTGTATTAGGTGAGACAATCTTCTGTTTCCATCTGTATATATAGTGTGTAAAAAATCTCATGCATCCCAAGAGTGTGATGTATGTCATTCTTTGCACTGGAGAGGCTGAGGATCTGAAACTGATTTCGACTCTTACAACCTCTTTTTATGAGGAAATCTAAGGAGATCATAACATACAGAGCTACACAGATTAAGCTTATTGATGGAAATATTGAGCTGAAGTCAATAGTTAGTGACTGTGCAATAAGAAAACATAATCAGAAAACAACCAATCAGAAAACTAACAACAACTACTTCGTAATTTTAAATTTAGGATCTAAATTCTCGTGTCAAAATTCCTATAATATCTTTATAGGGATATTGGTGGAAAATGTTGGCTCTTGGTGGAGTAGAAGTGTAATAAATGAAATAAATAAATAATCCTGTGAATGTTTCTATATTACTTATGAAATTGAGGGTGTTTGCCCATGGTTGTATGGAAGAAAGAGCATGTGGCCAGGGAATATGTGCATACCAGAACATGTATGCTTGTTGCAATAGCCATAGCCTTGTTATCGCTCAACAGCTAGGGCAAACCCAGGTGGACCCCAGACTCAAGCCAAAAGGAGCCTGAGACGAGACTTGGAGCCAAAACCAACTTTATTCCAGTGCACTATAGAATAAAGGGAGACAAAGGGGGACAGTAAGCCCAAAACAGTGTCTCGAAAGTTGCACCCTGGTACATGCATTTTATACCCTAGGTAACCAATTAGGTTACCTAATACACTTCTACTGTATCAATCCATCAATGTAGTCACACCCCCACTGCTGTTAGTTTCAAAGAGTATTTTCTTCTGTCAAGGACTGGACATTTCCCATGTCTATTTCTTATCTGCTCAAAATTCAAGCAGCCTTGCCATGTTCTTACTCCCTGCACATTTGCAACTTTCATGGCGGCTAGAACCAGTTTCCACTGTCCCTTTGATTACTGTATTCGAGGTCAGGCTGGCGTGTTAGCTGTGGGTTACACTAAGTTCATTTTGTTCTTATCCCCCCTCCCTTCTGGAACAGTATTACTGTGGTGTTTTTACTATGTGGCCTTCCTCTGGCCAACTACTTTTGGGGCCTTCCTCTGGCCCATTACTTTTGGGGTGTTTTTGGGGTGTTTTGGGCTGCTGCAATTGGCAACAGCCTTTTTGATGACCTCTGGCTCCCCAGATGTTATTTGCTAGGGATTCTGCATCCTTAGAACATAACTTATCAAGTTGTGAGTGAATTAGCTATTTTTCAATTAATGCCAGGACCTATTATGCCTATTATTTTGAAAATTGTGTATAATTTATACAGATAGTTTAAAAAAATAGGGTGAAATCATGTGTATGTTTGGACAGAAGAAACCCTACTATTCATAGCACTCCCTATGCTTTACTGGCCGGGAAAATTCTAGGGCTTTTTCCCCATTTATTTATTTATTGGATTTTTATCCTGCCACATTAGCCGATAAGTCTCCCAGAGCAGGTTTTTTGTGCTCTCGTATTGTGTTTCTGGAGTCATTTCCCCCCTTGTTTGGTATTGTATGTATTTTTTGTTTGAATCACATACTCCTCCCTTTCCCAGCTAATGATTCTGCTTTCACAAGTTTCATAGCATGCAGGCTAACGATACTTCACAAAATATGTTCATTGTATTTTAGTATTTTGCATGCCATACTTCTTAGAGCCTAGTAATTTCTTTCAGAACTACCTTCATTACTTCCAAGATTAATATTAAGCTGTAAGCTTCTGAACAAAAGCAGACGTGATAATGTAGTGAGGTGACAGTCCTTTTGTCATCCTTCTTACCAATTTGCTTACTTCACTGCAGCAGTTGCTAGTACTTTTTGCGCAAGGTATGATAGCGCCTAAGCAATTAGAGCATCTGTCATATTGGTGGTAAGAGCAATTAGTATTCATGCTGTTTTGTTGTTCCTGGCATGTGGTTTGGACTCTCTGCACTGCTGATAGAAGTTATTGCCCTGAGATAAAATATTTATCTCTGTGAAGATAAAATCCAAATGTAACTGGGACAGTGTTTGTTTATTTCTTAAGGCAATAATAATAGTCACAATAGCGATAGTGATAATAATACAAGCCCCACAATAACAGTTTAATGCCTTTAAACCTAATGCCACCTCCTAAACTGCAATGTTGAAATAATTAGATTGTTAGAGGCTGGGATGCCTGAATTTTCTTTTATATAATTCTATGTATGCAGGGTTACAGTGGCATCATTTAAAAATGTAAGATGGAAAACAACTCTTCCTCCCATTGCTGCTTATATCTAAAATACAGGGTATTTCTTGTTACTGATTCCTCACTTGCTTCTCTGTTTATTACTTGAGATTTGTAATAAACTGACTTTCAACAACAGCACAGTGTGGTTTCAGTAACCAATCAGAATTGGAAACTATTTTTTCTGTCTTTCTTCTTCAACCAATATGTGCCATCTTCATTTTCCTCTTTTGAAACTTTTGGGGCAGTAGGAATTTGGCAGAAAACATTTTTGATTCTGTAAATTATGAGCTCACAATTGGT
This sequence comes from Varanus komodoensis, assembly GCF_004798865.1. Classification (NCBI taxonomy): domain Eukaryota; kingdom Metazoa; phylum Chordata; class Lepidosauria; order Squamata; family Varanidae; genus Varanus; species Varanus komodoensis. The sequence continues at coordinate 3,956,253 of NW_025335761.1, forward strand.
TCAACCATTGTTACAACAGCTGTGGTCTCCAGAGATGGAGCCAAATCAACAGAAGATCCACAGTTGCATGGATGGAGCAATGAAGATGAACGTCTTGTAAACAATACTCAGGATTATATCATACCAGGAGTTTTTCCTGAAATGGACAGTGGTTCTGACAGACCTCCATCTCCTACTATTGCTAGTAAGAGTTAAAAATTCCAGGAACTTCAACTGAATCTTTCCTTTTCAATGCATCAAATGTGGGGAAATCTGGTGTACAAACTTAATGGAAATCTTGCTCTGAATACAATATGCTTATCTTATGTAGCTTCTGACAGACTTGCATGACTAGAGTATATTTGGTGAATGCTTTTGCACCAGAAAGTAGATTTTTAGTTTTGAACAATCACTCAACATTCATGGGGACATGGATAATTTTTTTCTGGCTTTCTTTCCTTTGGGGGCTTCTTTCAAATGAGGGATTAATTAATAAATCGTCCGATAAATATCTCTACAGACAGACTGACAGATAACACCTTTTCACCTGTGTGGGAATAGGTAAATGTATCACATGTAAATGTGTATTATGGGACTCTAATTTGGGCCAAAAAGTTATAGGGAAACTTTACACAAAAAAACTCCAAACACAGAGCTAGCTAATTAAATAGGCTAACCACATAAACTAGAAATTTAGGAGAAAAGAGTTCCCTATTGCTGCTTTCAAAATCATCTTTAATTTGTATCAAATGACTAAGATGACAATGAGTGCCTCAGGACATCAGATGAGTTCCCAAGCCATAAGTGACAAATGCAGATAGAAATACAAACCAAATGCATATTTCAGTACACACCATGATGCTAACCTGAGCTATGTGGAGATGGATGGATGTGTACTTTGATCATTCTCACATTTGCCCAAAAAAGGGATCAAAACTGAACATCTGGAATCTCTGGATGGGTTGTTTTCCTGTATTAGCTTAAACACTACAGAACTACTCCAGTTATCACTGTTTAGCCCAATGCCCAAGTGAAGAGGAGGCAGCCCACACGATGATGGGGAATGCCAATTCCCAGTGAAGCATCTTTTTCCTTCTGGAAGAAGTAAGACCTATTTCCCTGAAGAAATAGGAGAGCTTTGGCTATTGGATGATATAGAAGTTAACTAACTGGTAACTAGCTGCACCTCGGAATGGATGCAGAATCTTTTTCCTTGCAGAAATATAGCTCAGAATGTGAGTTTTTATGCAGAATTCTGGAAGTTGTATTTCCAGCCTCCAGAAGAACACCCCTTGCTGCAAACACCATCTTTCTCTGACTCAAAGTTTTCTCTGTTTACACAAACACACACACTCAAAAACTCACACACATGGTCTATGCTACCCTTCAATGTAAGTATTTTAAGGACAGCTCAGAAAATTAAAACAAAGAAAATTGAAAGGATAATCACTGTTGAAACACTAACAGTGATAAAATAATCACACCTTCACCTCAAAATGCCTGGGAATTTTTTAAAAGGCATTCATCTGCTTTTTTAAATGATAGCAATACAGGTACCAGGCAAAAGTCATTCCTTTCAGGGTTCAGATGAGGGGTTAGGGTTCATATTAAGTTTTGTCCAGTTTCAGAGTGGCACTGTGTGTGCAAATATAATGTAAGGCTTGTCTAATGGATCTGCTGTAGATGATATTTGGTGATGCAAATTCTTTCCTTCTGTCTCAACTTTGTAATCATGAATGGGTGATTTATTTGGGGTGGTCTGTGCTGGTCCATTTTGATTTGCTGGCCAGGGGCTACCCAAAAGACATCCCCAGTGTGATATTTAGACACTCACATGCTGGAATCCTTCAGAGACCAATCCATGCAGCTCTGACATCTGAAATTAATGTACCTACTCTTAATATGAAATGTATCTTCTTAGATTTTAGACTGCTCATATTAATCACCAATACTGCACATTAGTGTTAACTCATGCAAGCTGGACCTGAATTGCATGGGTGAATAACACTACAAAGGTGTGTTTTGGATTTGAGTCTGCCTTCCTTGGCCATTTGTATTCTGCTAGGCTTCAACTACATATTCAAATTCAAATCTCAAAAAGGACTTCAAGTGGAAACATCACAGAATAAGTACTGCACTTCAATCTATGAATGCCCCATTTGCTGTCATTATTATGGCTCCCCAAAATGTTGCAAAGGAAAAGAGATGAACTTTTTAAAATGGTTGACAAAAGCAGCTTTCTTACTGTGGTAGACTCCAAACCCAACATGTGATTCACCTCCATAAACACATATGGCTCATCAGGCTGGTGCTGTGATTTCTGCGGGACTCAAATGCTGTTGCAAATCTTTTTCCAATCTCTTTCAAGGTGATAGAAAACTGTGGTCATGTTATGAAATTTGAATGGCCCACTTCCTGTGTTTCTCTTGACATTATGATAGTATTTATCTGTGAAAATGCCAGCTCATAAGCTTTGGATTCATATACCACAGCTATAACATTATATCTGTGAGTAATATATGTCTTTCATCTAGGTCCTGACTCTCATAAAAACGGGAACAGAGGGGCTGTGTCAGACAATGACTCACCTGTTCCAGGAGAGCCACCAAAAAGCCAACCACGCAGGGCTCACATACCAGGTCAGTTACTGTACTTCTGTTATCTGTATCTATCAGGAAGCCGTTTTGGGCTGTGCCACACATCTCAATTTCACCATTCAGATGGGTGGCTGAGCACATGCTCTGTATGTGCTACAGTAAACAGTCATTCATTTGTTCATTTCATTTATGCAATGGGAATTAAAATCCATGGCTCTTAGGCTGCAGAGCTGAGAGAGAGCTCACATCTTGACACCTCTTGCCAGGCAGAGACGCAAAGACTGTACTAGACAGACCAGTGGACTAAATGCAAGGCAAGTGTGTGTGTTCAAATATATACAAGTTCAGTTCAGAAGGAAACAGCAACAAAAATGTGAGCAATGCTTTGACACTGAATTGGACACACGGTCCATATTTTCAGTGATGCCCACTTCCACGTAGTTGCACTTAGGGCAGCCTTTCCAAATATGTTGTCGTCCAGATACGTTGGACTGCAGCATCTATTATCCCCTGCCAGCATCAATATGGTGGGGGTTATAGTCAGGGCTTTTTTTGTAAGAAGAAAGGTGCTGGAACTCATGAAATTATTTACCTTTCGCACGTAGTCAAGCACTGTACACACAGCCACACACATCAGTTGTGTAACAAGACGTAACGGTCGCCGCCCTCAGTAAGCACTCAGCGCGCGACCACATGACCAATCACAAGCCGAGCAGCACCACAAGCCGAGCAGTGCCATCACAACCTGTGCGGACGAAGTACGCATGCACCGGATTCAACACACAAGCAGCCCGCATGCACCGTTTCAATGATTTTGCCGCCGACCTGCTATGCTCAACAGGACGATTCAAATCCATGTGGCCCAAACATCAAATTTTCAAAAGTTACTTTTAAAACTTGGAAAATCTGTTGAAAAAAGGTGCCAGAACTCCGTTCTGGTGCATTCTATGACAGGAAAAGCACTGGTTATAGTCCAGCACATCTAGAATGTGCCATGTTGGGGATGCCTGATTCATTACCTTAAACTTGGAAAACCCTAGCATAGAAACAAGGGGCAATCTTCCAACTAGCCTTGCTTGCCATCACCGTTTCTGGGAATACAGCCATGCAGCCCTTTAAGTTACAACTGGTTGTGGCTATGATGGAGGAGGGATATGGCCCCTGAAGACTGCGAAGGGTACAATGCAGTTCTCCAGGCCTCTGTAGCTACTCACTCCTGATTTAAAGGAGCACACTCATTTCTGTGTTTGTGGGGACTGATTAAAGGAAGCATTTCACATAACGGATGAGCCATGGAATTTGCTGTCGCATGATCAGTGCTGTTTGCTGACGTGGATAGCTTCCAGGGGCATTTTGGCAGATTCAAGGAGTTAACAGTATCTGCAGTGGATCTCTGTGCAGTAATTTAGCCACACAGTTGGGCATGGTTTCATTCATATAACAGCCAGTATAGACAGGAGGTTCATAAGGGATGAGAATGTTATTACAAATGGTAAAGAAAACAAGGAAGTAGGGAGGGATTGCTAAAGATACTCTGGCCGCTGTCTAGTCAGATGACAAGTGAATGTTTCCATGTCTTTTCTCTACCCACAGACTGGCTTATTGTAGTAGCTTCCCTCTTGGCTCTGTCATTGATACTTGGTGTTTGCATCGCTGTTAACAGTCGAAGGAGGTAAGCAGCACAATTTGTAAACTCCATTTGGTGATGCCAGAACTTTCTATTTGTCTTATGGCTGGCACAGTTTCATATCTGACTTCTTTAGAAGAACATGTACCTTGTTCCTTCATGGGAACCTTATTGAAAAGCACCCTGTAAGTTAAATAAGAAATGAAACAGGTCTGCTCTTAAATACTGTCATTCAGCTAAAGACACTCTGCCTTTATAACTGTATCTCCAAACCCAAAATTCTGTCAGAAATTACCTCTACCTGTCCATCTTTAAAGTGGCTGTGCATTCATCCTTTCTGCCACAAAGCCTTGCATTTTGTTTAGGCAAGAGGCGCTCCAGTAACCTCAGTGAAAAATTATTGTGGGGTACATAATGACAAATTCACCCCACATGAAAATTACCATGCAGTAGATAAGTTCAGCATTGTCTCCCTCCCATTCCAGATGGTCATGTAATACTTCCCAATTTCAGTCAAGACAAGGCAGCTATACCTTGAAATTGTTGATAGGACTTTCCTGAAAGGTTGCATTTGCTAAATATGGGTTACAAGTGACCACCTTGGCCCCTATCCTATCCAAATTGCATGGATGCATTTAGATAATGTAACTTTATCTCCCACTTCAGAATATTTGCTTGTCTTAACAGTTAAGATTCAAAATATTTCTTTCTGGTTTAGTCTTTCTGTAACTTGATCCATAAATTTGATTGTGCATGTTACAGTTCACTAATTTATGCTAATATCTGTTATTACTATAGCGATGGTATTGATTTCCAAAATAGAATCTGCCAGCTTCTTTTCTAATAGTCTTCCTTTGCCTCTAAAGTAATAGACAAACTTCTTCCAACCATGATCAAATGTATATAGCATCTCCTCAAACATGGCCAACAATAAATTAGAAACTACTGCTTCCTAATTGAAAACATAGCTTTTTTTAGAATGTCAGGCATTTAAATGCTCCATACTAAAAATTAATAACCATGCTTTAAAGTCTAGCAGAGACAGATATAGACAGAAATATTTCCTGGGGTTTTAGTGTGCCTGAGCAGTTCATGTTTTACCATTCAAATTAAAATCTTACACATGTCCACTCAGGACAAGCTTTGCTGGGTTCAGTGGGGTCCACTCCAAGATATGTGTTTATAGGATTGCACTGTAAGCCAAACCCTCTGTTTCCTTTTTCATCTCCAGTTCCCTGCCTTTTATGATGGCTTTTAGAAGCTAACAGAAATACCACGATTTGATATTAATGCAGGAAGTCAGGGGGAGACCTTTGAATCACATTGTCTTCCCTGGCTTCTAGGACCATTAATTCAAGTATTAGAGGCCAAGTAGATAGATTATTTAGTACACCTTCTGTGAACAATGACTCAGTGAGATTTCATAGCTCATGCAAGCAAATAGGGTTCTGTACCTTACAGAAAATGTATTTTTTGTAATTCATTAAGGAGAATACATGCTAAAATTGCTTGACATCAAAGAAAGTTGGGAAGGTTTGTTCATCCCTTCCTCCCCACCTCCTTTGATGATCTAGGCTGATGGCTATTTTGAGACTGTTTATAACTGCTGGGGCAAATGGGATAGATGTTTTGATTGCTTCTTACAGGGAGGCATTTTGTATGATCTGAAAATACAAATGCACTTAGTATTGATTGCAACATCCTCTGAAGCTATTAAAATTATTTCAGTTAAAAATCAAATGCATCCCTAATATTTGTGACTTGTGTTTGCACCTGTTTTTCCATCCTGATGGTGGTGGTGGTGGTGGTGGTGGTGGTGATGATTAATAACAACAGTCATAATTTAGGTAGTGTCATTAGTGCACACAGTGCTTTGCAAGGTATAAGAGAAGTCTCTATCTCGATGTGTTTACGGGAAATCTGACACAGGGACATGGTATTTCAGTGCATACTTGAGACAAGTGATGTGAAAATCCAGTTGGAATGTGGCTCCCTTGCACTGCATCGGGCGTCTTTCTTGCTCTTAGCTCTGGCCAGGAAGCTAGCCAATCTGAGAATGTCAGGGAATGACTGGAAGTGCTAGCAGACCCTTTCCTGCACAGGATATGGATACACAAAGCTTGCAAGTCCTATGTGCAGAAGCAGAACTCTGCTTGCACAGGGGCCAGCAGGCAGAATGTGGGCATGCTGGCCTCACAGACTCACTGCAATTTTATTCCTCCTGCCTGCCCATGCAGATGTGTTCAGTGTGTGGTGAACTTAGGGCAGAGAGAATGTGGCCCAGAGCCCAGGGATACCAGCTGAGGGAACCCATCTGGATTACTAACATATTGCTACTTAAGAGCATTGGCTATAGGGTGGTTTAGAAATAGAGGCAAAGAGACAGAGAGAAATGGACAAATAAACTCATTTAGCGTGTACCAAACTCCTTTAAACAAGGTGCGATCCAAGAAGTGTTTTAGGTAATGCCTTCACCAGTGATAGCAACTGGAGAATTCCTAATCCTCTATATGAGCTCCAATTTATTACAGTGTGGTTCAGTAGCTGTAGTCTCTCTACCTTGATTTCATCAGATCACAGGGTATGAACATGAGCAACACAGTGTGATATATTGCTTGATTTTATAATTGCTTGTTTCATCTTTTCATATTTCTTGCTGGGATTTAACATTGAACTGCATGTCCAGAAGCTCAGTGTAGCTTTTAGGATCAATCTCAAATACATTCCATTCCAAATATTTTTAAAAACAAAACTGCAAAATATGCATCTGCTAAGAAAATATCTCTAGAGAAATATTGTTTTCTAAAAACCAGCAAGAAATAAGTCTCATGTTGCACATATTTCACACTTGAAGGGCATTTATGGAAGTTGTGATTAGTTGCAGTAACAGAAATCTCGCAACAATACATATGAGCCATATATGTGTTCCGTGCACAGAGGTGCTGACTCCGCAGTAGGAATGAGTGTTACTTCCCGTTCCTTCATTAAATTTATTTATTTATTTGATTTCCTGCCTGCCCTATTAGCCACATGGCACCCTAGGCGGGTTCCAAATTACATGATTGGAAGGCAGTCATTAAAAGGAAAGACTACTTCAGTCTTTTCTTTTTCATTCCCAATTAAGCTAACACATCAGAATACTATGATTTCTTTTTGTGCTAAATAAAAATTTAGGCTCAACAAATACATTTACCCACTAACAAATAATCAGTTCACATTTTGAAAAAAGTTTGCTGTCCCAGACAAAAGCCTTGGGATTTAGTTCATTGTTTTTCAAACAGCTATTGTGCACTTTGATTTCCCATGCCATCCTCTTCCATTAGGTGCGGGCAGAAGAAGAAGCTTGTGATCAACAATGGCAAAGGAGGCATAGAGGAGAAAAACATGGGTGGATTGAACGGAGAAGCCAGTAAATCTCATGAAATGGTTCACTTGGTACACAACGAGAAGCAAGGGGACCACACAGGGCCACATGATGAATTCCTGGCAATTGATGAGACACAGAACCAACAAGATGTGGCCTTAAAGAGTGGCATGTAAGACATCTATGCCAGTCCAGTTGGATCAGAGTTCAGAGAAAAAAACCCCCGCATGGAACTGGGACTAGAATTCACAAATGCAATGAGCTACTGAAGTCTTTGAATTAAGCATACATTTTCTTCTTTCTCTGTTTTAATGGTCAGGTACAAGATAAACTGTCATTTTACTTTGTCTGACATTGCATAATTTTGCCCAGTTCAAGTTGGTGAGTACCATGTTAGCAGTATCACGTGTCTCCCAAATCCAGTGTATTATCTGGTAAGGTGGAATACCAGCTATGACTTATTTCCCCCACTTGCACAACTTTCCCTCTTAGTGGAGTCATCAGAACCTATAGCCACTAAGACATTAAGAGCTCAATCCTATGTATGGCTGGGACATGGTGGGAGTGTAGACCTTTTTCTGTCTCTGAACATGCATAAGATTGCTTCTTAAAGTACCAAGCATGTCAGGAAAGCTTCAGAAGGGCAGGCTACCTAGACAGTTGACATTAATCAGACAGCAAACTTCAGGGCAGAATTTCTATTCTCTTAGCCCCTAAGGACTGTCATTTCTTGATGTTCTGGAATTGTGTGCTACAGTGATTACATGCAGAAAGACCGATTTATCCAAACATTCAGCAGATGTTCAGCAAACTTTTTTTTAATAGGGTGGAAAAACAAGGAAGAATAAAACTGATTTTATAGCAAATAAATTTTATTCTCTATAATCTAAATAATCTGTGATGTTATCTTTTTGTGTTTCTGATTTATCTGCTTTCACTGCATGGTTTCTAGTTGGACTATTTTGTATAGTGTTAACTTAGTTCAGGGATTCCTGTTCAGGGATCCTGCCATTCATAGAGAGGGATAGCACTGCTCATGGGATCCTGAGTGTACCCCTTTCCAGTATGGGGGCCTGAAACCAAGGCCTTCCCAACTCCACGTGTCCACATTTCATTCTCACTTCAAGCAGCTACTTCCTGTTTGGAATTGTGTGATTCCTCATAGTCTAATGTCAAGAGCAAGAGATTCAGCTGAATTCAGAGATCCTCAGGAACCACTTATGTGGGTAACCATTAGTGGGGAATCATCGGGATGGTGGTCAGTGACAAGTGGAGTCCCCCAGGGCTCTGTCCTGGGGCCAATCCTGTTTAATCTTTTCATAAATGACATGGAAGAAGGGGTGTACAGTCTGCTGATCAAATTTGCAGACGATACTAAAACTGGAGCAGTGGCCACAACTGAGGAGCAGGTACTCCAGATCCAAAAGGATCTGGACAGACTATGGAAGTGGGCAGGAGACAACAGGATGGCGTTCAATGTGGATAAGTGCAAGGCCTTGCACTTGGGGCATAGGAACAGGTGTCATAAGTACAAGTTAAGGGGCAAGTGGCTGGAGAGCAGCACTTGTGAAAGGGACCTCGGGGTACTGGTTGACTGCAGGCTGAACATGAGTCAGCAGTGTGATGCAGTGGTCAAGAGGGCGCACGCCACCCTTGGTTGCATAGCCAGAAGTGTGGCTTCTAGATTGAGAGAGGTATTACTACCACTCTGTACGACTCTGGTGCGCCCGCAACTGGAGTATTGTGCTCAGTTTTGGTCCCCTCATTACAGAAAGGATATAGTCAGGTTAGAGTCAGTGCAGCGGAGGGCCACAAGGTTGGTGGACAGTTTGCAGGTATGAGGCGAGACTGAGGGAACTGGGTCTCTTCAGCCTGGAGGAGACTCAGAGGGGATTTGTTGGCGACATACAGGTATGTGAGGGGATGTCACATGGAGATGGGCAGAGACCTGTTCTCGCCTGCAGAGGAAGGTAGGTTGCGCTCCAATGGAGCAAAGCTCAGGGAGCCAAGGTTCAATTTGGATGCCAGAAAGCACTTCCTGACAGTTAGGACCCCGAGGGTGTGGAATGGGCTTCCATGAGAGGTCGTTGAGGCCCCATCGGTGAGGGTGTTCAAAGATAGGCTGGATGTGCACATGGTGGGCATGTCATGAGCGGAGCTGGATGGAGCCGGGGGGTCAGACTAGATGGCCCAGGAGACCCCTTCTGACTCGCTCTGTTTCTATGTTTCTATGTGCAGCACCCCTTTGCTTGCTTAATTCCCTAGTAGCAAAAGCCAAAATCTACTTCCATGCATATTAAAATTTTAGTTGTAATTTTGTGCATATTATAGTTGCAATTTTACACTGGAAATATGTAGGACACTGAGCAGTGTCTGGCTACAAGATGGATGTCTCCTCTCTTCTGTAGCCACCTCTAAAAATCTGTTACTCCAAATGGATTCCAATGAGTTGAAGGAACTTCTGTAGAATATGGGAGGCATAGTCACACAATATTGGATGTGACCTATCTTCTTTTCCAGAAAATGTGCATGAGGGGCTTCCTTCATTAAATCTTAAGATAACAATACTTACAAACAAATAAATTCCATACTATTTGGCAAATGTTGGTAAAGTCAACATTGAGTTACTATTACCCTCCAATGGGTAGATTGTTTCATCTATCGGACATTTCATCTAAGTTTTCTTGAATGGTGTACATATTTTTTATCCTGGGCAAGAAAGTGGCAGTAGAAGCAATACTAATCATAATCAGTAGAAATGGCTGCCATTCTTAATCCAGCAAACAACTCTCCATACTGGCTCTGTATTCTATAAGTGACCTATTAATATACATAAAACTAATGCTATGTGAAATATAATTCTAAAGAAAGAACTAAAAAGAGAAAAAAGAAAGAAAAGAAACATCCAAATTCCTGGAGAATGTGAAGGTGAATATTTGGATATTGAATGATCTGAAGTAGTTACAAGTAGATTGTCAGATTTCCTTGTTCTTTTGTATGTCCAATTTGCTTATGAGCTTATATTATTTAGTATACAACTAAAATTTTTTGACCAACATTATTAGCAAGAACTCCAAAATACATACTATTGACATCTTGTATCGTACATCTTATTATGCCAACCCAGCAAGGACACCAACCCAGCTCATGCAGGCAGACTTGGGTGCATTCAGCTCTGCATCTCAGGATACACATCCACATCTATTTCACTGTGCTACACAGAATGTGGCTTTGGTGCTTAAAAGAATATGGATAGTCATGCAATCCACTGGCTATTGCATGTGACTAGAGCTAGATTAGGACCTAGCTCCTTACAAAAAACTATAAATGGAGTGTGTATGTAAGTGAATGGGAAAGAGAAGAATTTACAGGCATTGAATGTTATTTATGGTTTGACCCTCAGCAGATGATGGGTTCTTCACCTGATTAGTTTGCATTAACAGGATATGTATATGCACTTAAATTGTAAACAAACTGTGTTGTGCGAATTGATTCCCAGATTCTGAGTAATGCAAACTTGAGTATCGGGATAACAAACTAAACGGGTATCCAAGTTTAGCATGGCCATTAGGTACTGCCATTCCTGCCTTGTCATTTTATCATGGATGAATAAAGTCAGCATGGATGGTAAGTGAATTAAAATTGCATGTGTGAATAAGTCCAGGTAGCCTTAGGTTAAGAAAGACTTGTTGCAGGTCTTGCCAATAAGTAGGGATAGATATATTCCTATATTGAAACAAAAATAATTACCTGCCTACACTACCAACTTACATCAGCACTTTTCCAGCTTAACAGCTATGCTTTCTCAGAAGAATCCTGAGAACTATGATGTGTAAAGACTGTAATTTGTTACCACGGATTCCCATTTGACATGATGAAGATTATTAAACCAATTTAAATGAAAAAATGAATAGTTTACCCAAAAAAGGTAATAGAAACCCAAAAGAGAACTCTTACTTTTGCCATTTGCTTTCTAATTTCTATTGAACAGTAAAAGAATGAAGCTATACTTTCACTAATCTTAAAAGAATCATTGCTAAGTCACAAATATATCAGATTTTCAGCAGGTCATTCAGGAACAGTGCTTTAAAAGTGAAGAAGTGGCCTTTGTCTTTTATGCCATACACATCTTAAGGGTCATGTAGTCTCGTAAAGTTTTTTGAAAAGCAAGTGCTTTCCTAGACTAACTCCTCCATGCATGAAAAGTTGCTTATAGCACTTGGGTCATTCCACAGCTCAGGAACATGACCTGATGTGTAAAGCCACTTAATATTCTTAATTCCTCAGAGATGGTTATATTTGGAGTGTGAGCATAAACATTATAGTTTCATAGGGTTTCACACTCTTGTCCCTTACTGGCTGAGTCTAGGAAACACTTAGATCATTGTCAGCTGCCACATTTTTCCATTTGAGCCACACTATAAATAGATGCCATGTATTCTGCTCCACCCATACCATCTATAGCAGCTCAAAAATGTAATTTTCTCCTTTGCAGACGGTAAACTCAAATTGGATTGCAGGTTTCATCCACCACTTCCACTGCAAACTGTCCTTTTTATGCTTTCACTCAGAGATGCCATTTCTTTTTTCACCGCAGGACAATTTCTTCTTGACTCCTTCATGTTGGAAAACAGCTACTCTCTTGTGTATATTTTTACCCAAGCAGGTGACCCACTGCTGCTGTTTTCCAGTATATGGAATCAATGACACTGTGGTGTCAGCAAACATCTTCACATCACTGTCAGAGAAGGAATTTTCTGACTAACCTGTCCAGAATGACTGCTGTCCTGTGGGTATATTCTACTCCTTGCACAGGACACCGCTGCACACACTTTCTGAAATTTGTAAATGAGCTTTTAATTATTACTGCAAATGCAAAGCAATTTTTATTCTGGAGTATTTGCTGACTGGGCTCAAAATGTAAAATTAAAACATGGACCCAATAAGGCAGCAGTGTGCAAGGGCGTTCTTTACCTCCCAGCAACCTTCTTTATCATCTGCAAGTATGAAAAAAACCACCTGAAGAAACAGTGCTTCATTTAGAAATGGTCCAGAGAACTTCACCAGGACTTTTGTGCGCCACCATCTGCCTCCACTCTGCAAGGCTTCTGCTAAATAGGGTATCAACTGATACCTAACAGCAAAAGTGCAATGCTTTCAGCTGCCATTTTTTCAGGTGTTCTAATGACAAAGATTCTGATGCTATCAGCCCAGGATCAGCCCAGAAAGCTAGCCACATTGACACAATTGGAAGCACATTTTCCAAATTGAAGAAAAAAACATGTAGCTTGGCCAAGAAGTTTCAAACAACACCTTTGTAGAGTAGTTGCATGGTTTCAGAGTCATAAAAGGACAGATTGCACAAGTTTATTACAAGTTAGAATGGATATGAAAAAATGAAATATTTACAAATTTCATGCACATGGAACAACAGTCATTGTTGGTTTAGTTAATTATGTATCATTACACAGTAAACTAGCTGAGATCTTGTAGGTAACCAGATATGTATAAAGGTTACATATGTGAAGTCAGAAATGCCACAATATTATCGAACAATAAACTTCTTTGCACATTTACTTCATATATGCTCCTCAGAGTGTACTTGTAATAGATGTATACAGTAATTGTAACCATGAAAATTATGAATCCACATTTATTGATGATATATAAATAGAAAGTACAACACTTAGTGAAATATTGTCTTTGCTTATTATTTCCAGTATATAAAGAATGTCCAGTTTTGTTTTATACATAAGTTACAGAAATCGGTTCACACAGTAAGAAAGTATTAAAAGCAAATAGTTACTAAAGGTATTGAGAAAGAGTATTAGAACTATGAAAAATAAGCTCAGTAAAGAAGACTGTTTTTACCATACACAAAAAGTAGCGAGAGTTAATAGAAAGTTTTAGTATCTGCATTCATTAGTCATTGCACAAAATGTGTGGTACAGGTACTGTACAAAGCATCATTTCAGCTCCTGGATGAACATTTTCCATCAACATCAAAGACACAGTTTTATGGATTTTTTTCAACATACTTTTAATGGATTCATCTTGGCAGAAATCACAATCCTTAGATTAGCCAAATGTTGAAGGGTGACCATACAACAATACAGCCTCAGGATCCCAAAGACATGGGGTAGCAATTTCCTTTAGCTGGATATGGAAAGGGGCAGATATCGGAATCATGTGCCTCTCATGTTTCTTTATTAATTCTGGGAGATCCATGCACTTGAGGTTTTCTAGCATTTTGGCAGCGGCTACAGGCAATTCACAATAGAAAAGCCAAATCTGAATAAGAAATAGTTGCAGCCTATCTCTTTGAGACAGAAGTTAAGTAGTTTCACTCTGGAATAATGTATCCATGGATTTTGTGAAAGGACACCAGAGTGGAACCTGCAGGGGACTAAATTACACTGTATTAGACCCATCACTAGACAGGGTTTAATATCTAGTATAAAATGAAGTAATCTCATATGCTTAGCCAAGTTAGTTCATGCAAAATCTAATTTTAGAACATTTTTGTTCTTTTCTGCTGTCTCCAGAATCAGATGAACACTATTACTTTAGTTCTTTTTTCAGCTAGTAACCTAAAAGAGAGCTTCTTGTATATATTATCAAAGACATTCATATTCACAATATTTATGAAATATTAATAGCTGTGCATGAAAAATTGAAAAAATTAAACAGCAGGTATAAAGTACACATGAAAAACTCAATGGTTCATCTTTTTCTACAACTAACATGAATTTGTTACTGCTGTCAGTGAGCAGGTGAGAGTAAATGAACATCAGAGGAATCTTGAAATGACTGTGGATTGCATTTCCAGGGCTGGCCCTTCTATGAGATGGAGTGAGGGAATCAGACAGCAGAATCTGGAAGGCGGCAGCAAGGTTTTAGAAGAGAGAACAGTGAGCCACATGGTCTCCAGTGTGCCCTCTGAGAGACCCTGCTATCATGGAGGATGCTATTCTCCCTTGCCACTGTTGAAGAAACACTCAGCTGCTCATTCAGACAGCTTTTGCATCTGGCATGCAAAAAGGGATTGCCTTTTGCTTTATAAGCAGGAAAATGACTTGGGTCATTGTGTCCAAGTAGGAAAATAAGAACCCAAATTGCAATTGCAGTAGAGAAACACAGCATCCGAAGCAAAGAGTACAGCAAGGTTGGTTTTTACTTATGACCAATGTGCTAACTAATGCAGCGACTTACTAATTCCATACATATCAAGAATACAGAAGAAGATGCATTAATATTATAAACCCATAATAATAGTGTGCCTACATTAATTCATTAATGTAGCAGCAATAGTGCATTCACAGTGCAGCAAGTTCAGACAGCCAGTCACATTCACTAAGTGCCAGGGATTTACGCATACACACACACACTCACACTCACACACATGCTGCTGGTTAGATATATAAAAACAAAGACTAACATATTTACATTGACTTGGCTGCAGAATGAGAGTCTGACAATTATTCAAAATGACATGCATCAACATGTTGTTTATATTATCAACATATAAAAACGTTATTTTATGAAGATAGTGTAGTTAAATGTCTGGGAGTGGAAATACCAACAGAACAGCCAAGCCCAGCCACCCCAACAAAATGTATTTTCAAACACATTATATGTCTTCTACCCCAACTCAGTTGACATTAAATTAAACTAAAATCAGATAGCAACTATTAATACTGTATACACAATTTCACTGAAATTACATCAAGCTACATTATCAAGACAAAGTGCGGAGAGGCACTGTTCTTCATGCAGAAAACAACGCATCAAAACTGGGATTTATAAGAGCATCATGCTTTGACAGCTATTATTAGTATTTCTTCTTACTGCTATACCATGTTCAGCTCTAATTATGACAATATTTGAAAACCCTGCTTTAAAATATAAGAGGATTATAAAGAAAGACTATATGAACACACTTCCTATATCTACTATACAGTCCACTCACCTAATACAAGGCATATACAACAGATTTCACAAGTTAAATATACCTGTTTCATAGATTATTTCTTGATTTCAGTACATATCCTCTATTGTGTGCTATGCAATTGGTACACCACAGGGTTATATTGTATTTTAAATCATTATTTGCTCATTCAATGTGCTTGGGTAATAGCAAGACTCTAAGACTAAAGTTATTTTGTAATTAACTGCTAATAAAATTCATCCAATAAAAACGCATACCACTCATCCTGGTGAAAAATATACTGCTTGTTTTCTTATAAATGTTTTAAAAATTAGGAGGTATTTCTATGTGTGCTAGTTAATTGACATGGTCCCATCAGTTTATAGTTTGGTCCTTTTGTACAAAGGCAAAGATGTGAGACCAAATTATGCAGTTCCTTACACTGTCTGAAATTGTATAATCTTCATTCATTTAACTTTCAAAATTCAATTGTTTGCCGTTTATTTCTTGACAATAAGAAGGGGATGCAGCAAAAACTAGAAAGGGTGCAATTATTTAATAAATAATTGCTTATATACATTAGAAGTTATTCACTAGCTTGACACATCCCTCAATCAACTTTTCTGGACATGTCTTATTGGAAGGAGATATGACAGCTTTCTCACTAGCTGTTGCATGTGTTTCTTTGGGAATTATTTATTAAGTGACTTTATTAGCATTACTCTAGTCTTTCTAGAATTTAATGACCAACCAAAATTCAGTTTGAAGTGAACTGAAAAGGAACTGCAAGTATGGCCTCAGGAAACTTCCACCTCTATCCAGCAAGAAAGGTCTGTGCACATTAGCAACTGCAGATGTTCGTTACCACTCACATGTTATTCTGAGCCAGTTCTATTATGCTATCGGGATGCTCTGCTTGATGCAAATTCTGAGATATCACTTGGTATGCTTGATTGCTCCTGACTACAGCTAGATCAATACTGTCTTCAAAAGTTGCAATTCTAAAGTACACAGACTTTGAAGTTAATACCAGTGAAAGCAATGGCAATCATAAGTAAATTAGAGAATAAAATGTATAGGTGAATAAACTAATCTGAATCAAAGTTTTTGTATTTGGAGGGGTAGAGACTCTTCTTGATTCTTCTGGTAAAAAAAAAAAACAAGTTAAGGCTGCATTCCTAACACACACTTACTAGAGAGTAAGCACTGTTGAATGGAACTTACATCTGAGCAAACATGGATAGGATTGCACTGTAAGTATCAAAAATAATCGATCAGTCATTTGTTCACCTGATCAGTCTTAAGATTGCTTTATCAACATAGTGTTCCACAATGAACTGCAGCATTTAAAGACATTTTATTCCTATTTGTGCTTTGCTTAGCGATTATAAATAAATAAATTTAAAGACTGTTAATTAGACAGAACATAGACAATTTTTATTCCTCTATTATACGCTATAAGAAAATCTTCCTCTTTTCCTTTAATATGGATTTTCTGTAAGGATTGTAGCTTTCTCTCTGTCTTGTATGGCTGTATAAGAAAATATCTGTATGTCTGTAAATATTATAAGAAAATATCTGTATGTCTGTAAATTACAGATATGAAATACTAAACTTCAGACTACACTGTTTTTCATGGCTGCTGGAAAAAAGGTACTAATACACAGAGTATGAATAAATGGCCACATCAGTTCTGAAGATATATTTAGAAATAGAAATACATCTCATGCAGTCCATAAATTACAGTTCACGCTAGTAAAGAAGGAAGGCAGGTTTTTGTTGCGGTACTTGTAAGGAAGTTTGAAGAAGTCTGGAACAAGTTAAAAATGGAATGTTGGAATCTACAACACTGATTGGGAGTAAAATCAACTTGTAATCAAGTTTGCAAATAAGCTTTCAAAGCTTAGAAAACAATTTAAAAATACAAAAGATCCTGTGAAGTTTCCTAAGTTATATACAAAACACAGTAACGTCCAAGATTCACAGCATGAAATAAAGCTGCTTGAATCAACATTTAACTGCATTGAATAATATATGGTTATTCTAAACCCTGATCTTAAAGATGTAACTTGTGGGTTTCACTGATTTAAAGGGAACAATTCCAAACATACTCCCTGTCTGGGCAATGGATCGGCTTTGAATTAATTGGGCTCCTCTTATTGGTCTCTACTTAAAAGAACAGGAATCCTGCATACATAAGGGCTCATACATAAAATCTACTTTTTTTTTTTTTGCTTTGTTGCATTGCAATTAACATATTAGCATGTGGGACACCGTTATAAAAGTAAAGACCAAGCTGGGACGAAATGGGTTGGCAACAGAGCAAGCCAATGGGGTGGGAAAATGAGACTCTGATAATAAGATAGTAGATGTGTCAAGAGCACTATTTTCCTGTTATTTTCATTGTGGGATTATCACCTCCCTTTATCAGTTTGCTTCCCATTGATAACAATGGGAGGGGCATGACCTACGCAAGCTGTTCAGCTACTGTAATTTCCCTCATTTGGGAACCATGTTTGTGGTTGGGATCCAGCATATTCCAGCATGCCTCTTTTTTATCCTCTCTGAATTGCTGTGGACCTGCACAGCCATTACCTCGGAGCCTTGCCGAGGTGGTTTATGAAGCAGTTCTCCCTCCCTTTCTCTACCCCTTGAGAGAACCCACACATCCAGTCTTCCCTGGCATGCCATCCCAGGATCCTCACCACTGCAGGCAAAGAGTATGTATCACAGAATAGTGGAGTTGGAAGGGGCCATGAAGGCCATTGGGTCCAACCCCCTACTGTTGCAGGTCATGAATTTACACCATCGTAGAAATAGGTATAGAAACCTATTTCAGTTTGTTGAAATGTGTTGAATGATAACCGAACATTCAATCTAGCAACTCATTCTTGGCATGGCAGGCACGCTTGCAGCAAAGCTAAAGTACATAATTTAGAAAAGCACTCGAACAAGCACATCATCTAGCTGGAAAAAGCTCGAACTGGTGCTTACAAATTCATGGACTTCAATATAATGTCCAACAAATGAAGCTCCAAATTGTTTGCTGTTACTGTGTCTCGAGATAGCTGTCACATGTCTGGGCAGCACAGGCAGGAAGTAAATAATTGTACATGGAAAATTAGATTGCAGAAAAAAATTACTGCTGGTTTTGTGTACTCCTTGCTATATGCTGTGCCACAATAACAGATAAATGGGGAGATGAGATGTTTCAGGCTACTAGGGAAAAATATAGTATGCAATTCATAATTATAATATAGAGTAGTATTTGCATGTGAAAAGCACTATCCAATCAACTGGGAAAGGTACATTAGTATGCGCTGTCACTGCTTTGTAATGGTCATTGTAATGGTATTTAATTATTGTAGTTCAGCAACCAAAATTTTCATAGATAAACAAGCTATGAGATGGTAGCTAAGGACTGTCCCATTTTCACAGTGAAATGGAAGTATTTTTGAATACTTGGCCAGCTTGCACGACAGAATTAAATAGTAGCAGGATTTATCTAGCAAACATGTGCATGCCTCCAGCATATTTGTTTTTCTCCTTTCCCTGTTTTTATATTTTAGGAAAAGGAATATCATAAGGCCGAAATTCCCTGAGTTACGAAACACACAAAACTGTTCCCCAAAGGGCCTCCTTTCTGTCTGTATTAATTCAAAGACTCTAACACTGTGCTTAATACATGAGATTTCTCCTTATTTCGGTTCGAGCACTTCCTTCCCACTTTGACAAATTACTTAAAACAAACCAGAGCATTTTTGTGTTTCTGAATTCATCAGCATAGAAATGTGACCTGGTAAGCATAGCATAGCACTGTTCCTTGTTCTAATTGTTCATTTTATTTCCAGAAGGGTAGTCTTGTTGGAAAAAAAGCAACAAAAAGTCTTGTGGCACCTTAAAGGCAAATGTTGAATTGAGATTATTGAGCACAGTCCATGAAAGCTTATGTCAAAATAAACTTGTTAGCATCTACAGTGCACAAGACTCTTGTTGTTCATTCTGGGATACAATACTATGTGCGGTTAGACAGGAAAAAAAAAAGTCCTACAAATCCTAGCATGCTTCAACCAGTCACTTTGGAGATTAGGACTTTTTTCTGTCTAAGAATGCATAGGATTGCACCTTCAATGATATCTAGTCATGAAATAATGGGGAAAGGAAGTGGTGCACATATCGGTCTTCACCATTATATCTCATGCATTGTACGTTAATGTGAGCAGATGCAAAGGAAATATGGATAATTCAATACTGACATAATATGTTGACAATCCGTGAGAAGTATTAAGCAAACATGCAACAGTTCTGTGTACACTTGTTTACCAAAGGTACACAGAGGCAATAATGCATCTGAGGTTTTGTGCTTGACAAAGGCTCAGCAACATTTTAAAGCATGGGCTGGGAGGGATAACCATTTTGCTATCAACATGTTAGATGGAGTCTGAATCAGGTGAGATAATTCTGAATGGTTGGAGATTCTTGCTAGGTGGAAATAAAATGGTTAGGAAATGATGAGTCAGGGTTAGTGTGTGGACAGTGGGGGTCTGCTGACTGACATGGGGTGTTTGAGAAGGACTGAGAGGAACCTGAGGAAATGGAATTGCTGTTCTTTCTCTGTGTGATAACCTTAGGTGTCTGGAGAAGATCAGGTGAAGGGAGCAGATGAATGTGGTATGGCAAGAGCTGGGATGGCAGATAAACCTGCAATGGATGCAGATTTTGAGTATGAATTTCTAAAACTCTGACTCACAGATTACACAGTGGGCCAGCTTTCCCAAAATTGCACAGATTCCCACAGAAATGTGGACCATTTTTTTCATTTTATGTAATTTTGTGCAAATTTAGTCATAGAAAAATATGCAAAACACTGACCAAAACTGTGCATTTCTCCTATAAGGATATGCATTCTTGGGAATGTATGCGTTTTAGGGCATGTTAATTTGCACCACAAATTTACAAAAATACATATGAACACAAAATCTAGTTCTGCCAATGAGCAGATAATGGAATGAAAGCCTGTCAAAGCAGATACCAAATGGACTTTATAATGGCCATACATCCCAAATCAAAAGGCTGCCCTAAGGTCTTGCCAGAAAAAAAGTTATACATGCAGATGCTAAAACCCTGGTGCACTGGCCAACATCCAGTAATACAACAAGAGGAACCTGGTTGCCAGAAAAGTTGGTAGCCTGAAGCTGGATCTGGTTATAAGGGGAGAAATTTAGGGAATTTGGCCTAAGGTAAAGAAGTCCGTAAAGGTTGGTAACAGCAACAATGCCACTTGAGCCCTAAAGACATTAAGCAGCCTTTTGAAAACATAAAAGTAAATATTAGTAATCTCTTATGTACAGAACATGTGTAATAAATTACGTGTTGAATTGTTCAGCTTGTCTCTTGCCTTAGTACCCATTTCATGCCCAAGCTACTAAGCAATTTGAAACTATTCTAACCACATTGGTGGCAGCAGGAAAGGGTCAACTTGTTGAACTCTGAGAAGTCACAGAGAGTTCTCAGGTCCAGAAATATAAGCCTTTAATATCAGGAAGAAACCCCAGAGGCAGGATGCCCAGTGATGGAGTTGTTTCTCCATGGGGTGAAAATAGTGGAGAGAGGAAATCTGCCATTATGATGAAATGGTCTGCCAGAGGTGTCTGGGAGTGAGATATTGAGCATCCATCCCAATCCTCCTGCTGAGTTTAAAAATACAGCCTTTGGAGCTCAAGGAAATGGGAAAGCTGGATGAGGATATCAGAGTGACTACCAAATCTCCTGGTCCATCATATTATCTGCATAGACTCTGAGGAAATAAAAGGGGAAAATATGCCTTGATTGAGGCCTTGCAAGATAACTTTATACCTGCTTGATGCAGGATAAATACCTTGTATAATTCTGGAAAAAATTAAATCTTTCTTGCACCAATCTGCAGATTTCTGTTATTTCAACAAACTGTGCCTTTAACTAGTAAATAAATAGTCCCTAAAAGTTCAACCATATTGATCTTGCTAAACATAACCATTTCTTTTTAGACAAGGGAATGCCAAATAGATACTTGCAGACAGACATCTCATCCCTAAAGAATAGCATTTAATCCTTTCCAAATATGTTGAAAGTTGAGGATTGTACCTTGGAATATCACTAATACTATCAATGAAATGCATTTCTATGGTGACTTCGTGGGGCTGGATTCAGACAAATGCATACCCAGTTTCTGTTTCCATCAACATTTTGAATTGGTCTAGCAGATTAGGACCTTCACTTGTATAAACAGCATACTTCCTGGGAAGAGCTATTAGCTCTGAACGTTGCAATATACCTGTGTGGCTCCATAATCTCAGATTCACCTATTGAAGTACATTCCATTGACATCAAAGGGACAGAGCCATGGGCACAATTCATTCAAACCAACAACGCAGTGCTGCCCAGAAGGTTAAGCAAATGCAGAATTCACACACCATCGTAAACAGGTCACTTTTCCCATGCTTTCAAGTTTAAAAAGAGTTCATGGTTTGCAAAGCTAGAGTGGAAATGAAACTTGCTGTGATGAAAATGAAATTCCCTGTGTGTGAGTGCACATGTGCATGTGCAGATCTGGGCTGTGGGTTTCAAGTCAATCCTTTCAGAATTGGGATGTAGGACCATACTTTTCAAGATGGCTTGAAGTACAGGGAACCGAGAGTGCCATATGCTAAGCATTAACTAAGAGCATGTGAAACATTTTCAGTGATAATATATTACAGTCTACAGTGCTATGTGTATTCAATATGCACCAAGGTGCTGATTGACACGTTCAGCAGGAGAAGAGGCAATGCAAATACTGCATGGTTTTCACTCAACCTGAGTCCCTGGAGCAAGCCAACTATATTGTGGCTTTCTGGTCTTTCCCTTTAGCAGCACCTACATTCTCTACGTCTTGAATGAAAAGAGAAAGCCCAGCAAAATACGTCTCTTAAACCAATAGGATATCTTCCAGCTACATCCATTCAAATGGTAACACAGGCATGAGAGATGGTTATGAATTATTTGGCCAATACAATAATGGAACACTACTGAGACCATTTCTAAGCTTCATTTAACAGCATTAAGACAGCAGATAGTTTTTAGGCTAAATGAATACTATGGAAAATCTTCAATCTTGATATTGGGTTTTACCAGAAGACAACTTCCGGGCTTTATTAAAGATGGACCTGGATTGCTTCTCCCTTATTTGTCATGTTTCCAAGGTTCTTCTTCAACAGCATTGAAGTCTGCAGATTTGCCATTGGTTGCCAAAGTTACCTGTAAGTAATTATCATTAACACCTAACTTAAAGATGAAGGCACTTTTACAATAAAAGTCAGGAGTTTAAATAACAGTTTGGAATATTTACAAAGTGTATATTAAATCCATGTGCGACACACATTTCTATTTGAAATGAATCAATTCTGCCCTTTCATATTTTTTTCAGTCTGTAGGAAGCACTCAAAATTATAATTGTACACTGTCCACAAAGCAGAACGTGAAGAGAATAGATATTAGACCTATAGGCCATGTGCCTATAAAGATATAGATGCAAACACACACACATGCATATGCACACATACTGCAGGAGAAGCCAAATAATAAATGGCAGAATTGATTCTTCAGAAAAAAGAAGTTGGGAAATATATTTCACTACTGAGTCTGTTTCTGTACGATAAAGGTGCAGTTACAATCAAGTCAAACAATTGCACTTCACCTAAAAAATTGCAAAAGACATATCAGAATCTTGGTTAATGGCTCAAACTTCAATGTAAAATTGATAACTATCATGGGAGACCAAATATGGTCTTTCATTCCATGGGAAATACTGGCTAGTAAGCAACATCTCAGCAGTCATTTAAAAGACAAAGACATCCAGCAATTCACAATCCTTTTCCAGTAGAGATATTTTATGCATAGCTGGATGAGCCAAAATGGCTAACGTACTTGTTTGACTGGACAGAAATGAACTGGACCTTTACATAGTAAGGGAACTCTCATCTAATTCTAAATGGAATCCCATTATTGCCTAGCTTACCTTTCACGTTACTGTCCTGAGCATCACATGAAAACTTAAAGCCAGGATTGATATCCCACAAGATGGACAAACTTGATGCATGGAAGCATTGTGACATGAAAACATGACGGAATGCATCCATGTAGGAAACAAAGTCAGCCTTTTTCTTAGATAAGTAAAAGGGAAAGACATGCATTACAAAGAATAGATCACATATTTGGAGCTGAAATGGTAGGTTAGCTCATAAAAGATGTAAAATATGATAAAAAATATAGAAAAAAATCCATGCAACAATGGTCAACATAGCTTGCTTGGAAACATACATTAGTTGTGCACAGCTATTACCTTAGGCAGCCATTTAGAATATAAAAATGTAGGGATTACATGTAATTTAATTAGTAACTCAAGCAAAGAAACAATCACAAAATACTGACCAGAGTTGTAGCAATTGTCTCCCCTGCAGTGAACTTTTACATTTACATTCAGTACGGCTTCCTATTTTTTAAATTCGATGGCAATGATTTGGTCAAATGTACTTGCTTGCATTACTTCAGTGGTAAAGCTTTAAGTATGTGTTTAACTCTTCCATTCAAATCATTGACACTTACAGGTGATTTGGTTTGAGGGTATTATTTTGAATCAGGGAATTCTCCAACAGCTTCATGATCTAACCATGCTATGTGAAAAAAGTTTGATATATGTCTGCCTCAAAGAAATGCTTGTTTAAATTGAGATCCTAGTTATAGTATCCCAGTAAAGGTTGAAACTGGCACATGAATAAAATCTTTCATTGTTTTCAGTCACAGGTTTAACTATTTGATTTTTGAGTTAGTTGTTCTCTCCTGTTCTCTCCGCTGGTAAGAGAATTTGACTACCATCCAGCTGATTCATTATGCAACACCAAGACTGTCAATCTTTTAGAAACAGCTCTTGAGGTTGCAGCTGTAGATCTGCCTAAGGAAGCATTTACTTGGTTCAATTTCTAGCTAGACCCAGATTTCAGACATCAAGATAAACTGTGGTCTATTGTTATGTGAAGAAGCCTAGGCAATCCACAGATTTGTGCACTATTCCCAAGTCTACCCTCTTTTCTTGTCTCCTCTCCTTTCCTCCAGCATAATCATGAAGAAAAGATCAAAAGTGTTCTCCTTTTGATTGACCACAGCTCAGTGATTCATCCAAACTCTGATTAATCTCAAGCTGCTTTGCTAACCCATGATTTTAAGTTGGCTTGTTGCAAACAAACTACAGTTTAAATTAAAAATAGTATGTCAGATGATACGACAAGTTGTGGATAATCAAAAAATGGAAAAAAAATGCCTGGACTTCTCAAAGCAGGCAAGTGGAGGATACAGTGCACAATCTCAGTCATGGTATCTGAGCACAGTCATTACTGAGCAAGCAAACTTGAGACCAAAAGTATCCCGCATAGTTTTCCTTTCAGCCCGTGGAACTCTCCGAAGCTCATTTTTCTCCTGGTCAAGACATTTATGGTTACTGATTTTTCTTCATCTAAATTATGTACATATTAGAGTAGATGGAAACCACAACACTGGCATAGTATAGTGACCCCAAATGACAATGAAAACAAAGCATAGACATGCTGGTAGGTGCAAAAGTTCCCAAAAACTGAGGAAATACAACACATGTGTCTGTACAGTGTCTCATGGAAAGCATTACTCTGAAAAAAATATTGGACTTATACTTTACTTGAGCCCATAGCTGGGTGTGGGGCATACCCAAGCAGATATTTCCCTCCTTGTGCACTTTTGCCCCCTCTAATGGCATATAAATAGGATTGGCCCGTTTTTTTACTCAGTGTCCTACAGCTGAATTCTAACTGTATTACTTGGAAATACTACTCCTGTACCATCTCATTGTAATTGATAGATTTTGTCCAGCTCCTGCTCATGCCAATGCCAGGGGCAGTTGTACAAGGGACTTCCAGTGTGAGCTGCACTTAATGTTTCACAAAAACTAATGATATATTTTGACTATTGCATAAATATCTGTCTTGACTCTCATAGCTAACTGAGCAAATTTGGAAGCAAAAACAGCTTCTGGTTGACACTGAGAGTGGTGGCAGCTGGAAGGCAATTATAAATACCTTCATTGCCACAAAACCTGCTCTCCTGCATGGCTGTGGTTCTGATTTACATTCTTTTTTGACCATGGGAAACTGGAAAATGGAATATGATGGCATGCAGCTACTTAATCATGCTGCCTTCCATAATACACTGTGGAACACAATGTTATTTGTAAACATTGCATGCATTTGTAGTTTAGACAATATTGCTAAAATGCAGAACAGATAAAATATGAACCCACACCTTTCAACTCATTAACATACTTCAAGTCTGCCCATAGGTGCTGAGAACTTGTTATTAGTGATCAATAAATTAAAAAATTACATGCGGGTTAAAAAACAAAGGGAGATGAAGTGTGACTGGCTAGATGCAAGTCTCTATATCCATAAATGTAAAAGGTACCTTGCACTCATCTATTATGACAGAGTTGTGAGCTGTATAAACACACTGGTTTGAGTTGTTTTCTCTGTGGTTTTTCAGGTCATCATAAATGGACTGAGTCTTGGTCATTTCAATATCTTCGTGTCCTTTATGATGGGCGTCAATGTTGTCCAACTCTGCCTTGGAGAGGTGATATACAATGCCAGCACCAAAGGAGTCTCCCACAACATTGACAGATGTTCTCATTCGGTCTCTGTAAAGAGAGGGTGATAGATGAAAGAAGGATGGATGCCTGAAATATGACAATGTATGGCTCCATGATCGGAGAAGAGGATCAATGGGAAATTAAAATAGAACTTACTAGCACAGAGCTTTCTATTTGTATTGTTTGTGTAATTGGGTAATTTATGTAATTAAGGATATAATTAGGCAATGTAATTACCTGTGTAAATTACACAGTCTGAGTTCTAAAACTGCAATGTCTCCCTAGATTATTCGGGGTCATCAACACTATCAAAGTGGGGGGAAAAAATAAACATTCTGCTAAATTTGCAAGAGTAGTTCTCCATTTTAGAAAATGTTCCAGAAGCTGAATTCACACAAGACTGATCTTTTCATTTCCTTGTTTCTCAGGCCATAGCATCTCTCTGTTGGAGACCTTTCTGTGACATTTGCTAAGCTTGTCAATTTCCCCTTTTGAAAGTTACAGTTCTTGGCTACTGCTAATGATACTGGATTAATTCCAGCTGTGGACAAATAGTGCTGTTCTTTAAACTTTCACTTTCTGTTCAGTTTGGAGAAGAGAAGAGTATTGAAATTTCTTAAAAAGAGTTCCTTGTGAAAGTCTTAAGTCTTTGTCAACAGAAAACATAAGATGAAATGAAGCTACTCTGCTTTATACACTTACAGAGATGGACTACCTCAGTCAACAGCCAGTTTGAATCAAAATCTATGCTGTGTATTCAAACAGGAGATATTTGGCCCATTATAAACCATGCTTATGAATCACTCTCTTTTTTTAATCTTAGATTTATGGCCTCTGTATCATATGGTTGGATGTTTCTCAGTTGCCTAGTAAAAGATATTTCTCTAAGGTTTTTTTTCTCCCCCTCCCCCAGTAATTTTAGTATAATGTGACTGACGCAAGTCATATGATCACCCACTGGGGAATGGGTATAGCAGTAATTCCAACCAGGTTGTCTTCATCCGTTCATTTTAATTAGCAGATGGTAGCTGGTTGTGTGCATTTGTCATGTGTTTTTATCTGTAGAAACCACTTTTATTTGGTGGTTTCCTCACATTCTTCACATGAGTAGCAGTGAGTGTTCATTCTGGATGCATGGTGAAGGCATTCTTATATTCAAGGGTCAGACTCAATTGACCCAGAAATGTGAGAAATATTAGAATTTAGACTGCTTGAATTATAACAAGTTTAGCAATAGCCATTGACCATAGATGAATTACTACTTCTAACAGTTCTTACTTCAGAGGATTTCCATGTAGGATTCATTATGAAATGGCCCTTACAAGCAAAAAGAAAAATATGGTACCTTAAATAGGCTATGTAGGTTATTGTTCTCTTTAAATAATAGATCATAGCTAATTTTGATGAACCTCAAGAAATGCCAGCATGGTGTAGTGTTCAACTGAGATGCAGGACAGCCAGATTCCAGGACTCTAGACCTGAATGCTCACTGGATGACTTTGGCCCAGTCACAGACTCTTAGCCCAACACAAGTCAAAGAGTAGGTTGTGAGGATAATGACAGAGCAGAGAACTGTATAAGCTGCCTTAGGATCCTTTCAAGAGGAAAAAAGGTGGGCTATATATGCAATAAAATAATAAAAATATTAAAAAGAAAGGTTGTGTGAATTAGCTTAAAACCCTTCTTAGGTCCTTCAAGAAGGCATTCATAGGTTTTCATGGCAAAATTTTGGTTTCTCTGCTGCATCTCACCAGGTCTTCTAAGGTTAGGTTTGAGCTTTCATCTTTTTCTGTTGCCTTGAGATTCTCTTTCTCTAGCTGACCTTTTCTACAGAAGCCAATGTCATCCATGTAATTCTCCACAGGAATTGCTTCGGGGGACAGTTTTACCACAACATTACTTAACCTCACATTAAGATCTGATCACTTAAGAGATATAATCCTTAGAGCTGCCTGCCCAGCCATTGGCTTGCCTTTTCCAGAGAGCTACAACTCTGGAATCTGTCCATCCAGGAAGCAGGACTTTGCTGTCAAGTGACATGCTTAAAGAAGGCTTTTTCTTGAAACAACAAACAGTCAAACACACACAGAATGGAATGGATCAGAATGGAATGGAATAGAATAGAGGTAGAGTTGGCGGGGGCCTTAAAAGCTCTCTGAAACATCTAAGAAATTCTGAATCCTCTCACCTTCTCCAGGTAGGTGAGGACTGAAGAGAGGGCTTTTTCTGTTGTAGCATCATGCAGAGGGAA
This sequence comes from Varanus komodoensis, assembly GCF_004798865.1. Taxonomy (NCBI): domain Eukaryota; kingdom Metazoa; phylum Chordata; class Lepidosauria; order Squamata; family Varanidae; genus Varanus; species Varanus komodoensis. The sequence continues at coordinate 3,984,685 of NW_025335761.1, forward strand.
TCTCTTTCCTCAGAGATGCTTGCCTAGTATCACCTTTGGGGACTTTGTGATGCTGAGTGAAGACCTTTTATTTCAGCAGGCTTTCCAGAGTGTACCACAGTTGTTTTTAAAGTGATTTTGTTCTGCTGGATGTATTTTTTTATTTGCCCTGTATTTTATTCTCTCAATACATGATGTACCCTAGGGATTTGTTGCTTGGTATAAATCACAGAAATACATAAACAAACCAAAACAGTCCTAACTTCAGAACCACTGAATGTTATCATAGGTGGCTATAGGAAGTCCTGTCATTATACAGGACTTCAGAGAGCTTGATGCTAATAGGTGGCTTTTGTACTGAATGAATGAATGAATGAAATATAGCTAAAGCGGAATTGGCAACAAACTAGAGAGGAAAGCATGACATGTGCTCTTCTACATGTGCAGATGTGCACTGAATTCTGCTTCACGGGGAAAACCCTGAACACACCTAGGAATCTAATGGATGTCTTCACATGGGCTTTTGCATGCACATATATGACCATAACCATAGCAAGCAACACAGGCAATGCAATCCTGGCAGCCATGTACAGCCTGGGCAAAGGTAGACTTTCCTGAAATTCAGTTGCTAGTGTATACTGCTTCTAATGAGGGAGTGCCACCCGACTGGGTGGTTAATCCAGTACTAAGTATATTGTTCGATCATGACTATGAGAAAGATTTCTTTGATATTACTTACAGGAGCCAGTCTACAGCAACAAGTAAGCTGATGTCTTGCGTGGGAAGACCTACTGCGGTGAGGATAAGAAGCATGGTCACCAGTCCTGCACTGGGAATACTTGCAGCTCCAACACTGGCAAGGGTAGCTGTCAGGCTGTACAATTAAAACACATCTGCTTTATATGCATTTAAATGCTTTATATGCTGTATATGTATGCCTTTTTCCCTATTTGCCCTCCCGCCCCCTGAGATTGGCAACAGAAGCCCTCCTCCAGGAACCCTCTGTGAAAGATATTAGGAGACAGAGTACCCGGAGGAGGGCCTTCTCTGCAGTGGCGCCCCCTCTATGAAATGCGTTCCCCAGAGAGGTCCGCCTGGCGCCATCATTATGTTTTTCGGCGCTAGGTTAAGACCTTTTTATTTAATCAATATTTTAATAAGTTTTAATATTGAATTGTATTATTGTATCTTATTAATTGCAGGCAGAGTGGGTCGTCAATTTATTTATGCTGTTAGCCGACCAGAGACGTTAGTAATTGGACGGCATACAAATTTTATAAATAAATAAATAAATATAGAATTTTTATTAGAATATATATTACAATTAAATTAGAATTTTCTCATACCTAAAGAAATACTAAAATTGTACAGATCTATGCTCTGGCTGTGACCTGCTTGAAATATTATAGAGTTTTCTCCACTTATTCAGCATAGCTTCTATGTATTATAGAACCAGTTCATATTATAGATCCTTCTGGATAAGTGTAAAGTATGTTCAGTAAGCTTATATTAACACCATTTTCTTTTGAGTTAAAAATTGCTAAAACACTTACTCCACCCTCTCCACAGACACTCTAATTTAAGATTTTGGGTTTAAAATGAAATGCAATTCATTAATCCATGCAAACTGAAACGGATCTTTGTTTTCCTGTGTTTACTATCAAGAGTGATGAGCATCCCCCATTCAGCATATTAATATGATCTATAAAACTGGATTGTGGATAAGAATAAAGGGCACATGTTGCAAATTCCAGTACAAGAATCACTTCCTTACACTTATTTCCATGTGTAACTTGGATAACCATTTACACACAAATAGGACATTGCAACATGGAGCTGAGAAAGTTCGGTTAACCCAGACTTTCACTCCTTGTCATAATGGAGATGTCAAGCTGTGCAATGAAGGTTTACAAGTGATTCCATACACAGCCTGCTTGGGAACACTCATGCTCTAGAATATCCAGTTTTGGACCACCTCCAAGGCAGGACAAGAGACCCACCTGACAGTGACTATCTGCCCACCATCCAATGAAATTCCATTCATCTGAGCTATGAAGATAGCAGCCACTGCTTCATAAAGGGCAGTTCCATCCATATTAATAGTGGCTCCAACAGGCAAGACAAATCTTGTAACACGCTTATCAATGCCCAAGTTTTCTTCAAGGCAGCGAAAGGTAACAGGTAACGTACCAGCACTGCAGAGTAAAGAAAAAATAAAGAGAGATCACAGATGTTATAAATTTTGACTTTGTGGCACAATCAGATAGCTTTCTTGACACTGTATGACAAACCGCTACTTTACACAGTCATTGTACAGGTATCTCCCAGATCACAGTTGATTTTGTCCATCCTTTGCTTTGAAATGGTGGATGCTTAGAAACCTAGATATACACATTGTTCTGTTTGGACAACTCCTATCCACGTCCCTGTAAGTATATACAGAATAAGAGGCAAACTAAACATGATGATGAATGCATAAATAGAAACCTCATCTGTTAAAAAAAATTTAGACACAGTGTGCAATTTTTATTTTGACAGTAGTGTACAGGGATATTTAATTCTTCCATTTCTCCCTCACCACATGACCATGATCCTTAGAATAAGAGAATAAACATCCATAAGATCCTTACTTCTACCCTCTGCATGGCTACAAGAGTTCTAATTACGCGAGTTGAAGGGCAATCAGACTACAGTTTTGATGAAAACCACCAGTTGTTTTGCCATTATTTCAAATAATGTTTTTACTGTCATTTCTGGTATAGATCTATGTGAGGTATTTCTATAGTAGAAGGTACAGAAATTCTTTAACAACCTTCATAGAACTCTGGAGACACAAACAGGTATGTTGTGTACATTAAGACACAGAAGAAGCTACTATTGCTGTTTTTCTTGAAGAAGAATGTCAACGTCCCATTCAGTTGAAGACTAGGTTAAAAAACATGAAAGTCCACAATCAGGGTTAAATGTCAGTTGTTGTTGAACCATAGCCTGGTTCTGAAATAAGCTTCATCATGTTGTCTGGACACAACTCAGGCAAAAACCATGGCAAACACCACTCAGTTCATCACCCAACAGCAAGCCATGGGTTCTTTTAATGGATTGCTCATGGTTAACATGGCTTGATGATCCATGGTTCAATAGCAACCTATGGCTAAATGACAATCCACACTCAACCCATACACAAACTTTGGGTGGGGGTTATCATTCTGTCCAAAACCAGCCATAACTTTGTCTGCATTTTTCAGTAATGACTGTCAGGAGATTTTCCTTGAGAGCTACAGAACAAGTCTATAGAGTACCACATTTCTAGAGCTGAAATCACAATGTTTATTGTAGTGATTACAGAAGCAGCATATCCAGCCAAGTGTTGCCATTCCATATCCTTTGTGTTTAGCTATGGTTCTGTGTCTTGTCTTGTTCTGTCTTTGTCTTTTCTGTCTCTGATCTTGTAAAGTTCCTGTGGAGTATATTTATGTTGGATACCTGTGCTGCTCTTTGAACTCACAGATCGCTAATATGATATGGCCACTTATACAAGTACTACAACTGAAAGAAAAGAGGAATTTGCTGCAGAAGCCAATTACTAAAGGTCAGTAATACTCCCAAGAGGATACTGCGGAAGAAGAGATGGAGGGAATCTTATAGAAGGCACCCATAAAGTTTCAAAGGTCCAGTTATGAAGAAGAATATTATAAGGACTCTGAAACGAGGCCACTAGAAAATGGCAACAGATCCACAGCAGAGAATTATTTGTTTTTCGGCGCCAGGCAAAGACCTTTTTATTCAAACGTCATTTTAACTGTTAATACTATTTATTTATTTTATTCTTTGGCCAGGGTGACTTATTTTATATTGTTAACTTGTTTTATATTTTTATTGTTTAATATTTTAATTGATATATTTGTGAGCTGCCTCGAGGCTTCGGCGAATGGGGCGGCATAGAAATTTTCTAAATAAATAAATAAATATTGATTACCCAGTTTTGGGCATAAGTGATAAAAGTCATCACTTGAATAAAGAAGCTCAAAAATACTTTTGTTTCTAATATTACATAATATCCTGAAATATGGTTGTTTGCTTAATTTATAGAGAGGGGTTGTAATGAATAGATAAGCAATAACTCCGGTCTCTAGGTGGTGCCATTCCATGTTCTTAACCACTTAACTAAGGTTCTACCTCTTGTCTTCCTGTTCTACGTTGTCTTCTTATTTTGTCTTGAGATGTTCCTGAATTATTCCTGATGTATTCTGGAGGCTGATTGCTTTGATTCAGCTTGCTGATCTCTAATAAAGTCTTTTCCTTTAAGCATGTACTACAGAATTAAGGATATATGCAAATATGTCTTAAAGGTACCCTTTTTATATAAAACTGTCATTAAGTGTTTTTAAGTCTGCTTGATTCTAGAGAAGCAATACAGGTTAACATCTCCAACAGAAATAAATCAAAATTAAAAGTAATCAAATGTGAATAAATCATATCCATAGATTATGTTGATCCTTTTACAAGGGTGAGTACCACCACCTACCCTTGATAGCCAGGTTTTATCCTGCTACCCAGATATTTTTAAAAGTTGAAGTGAAACATGAGAAGTAATGTATAAAGAGTTCACCTAATATCTAAAGTAGTAAATGTATAAACCCAGAAACTGGTTCTCTAATAAAATGGAAAGATATTTCTTCTTGGCACTTTGTTACCTGTATTTTCTCTTTACACTGCTGGTTATGTTTGACCAATATATGTGTGTGAGAGTGTGTGTGTGTGTGTGTATAACAGAATGAAATTGTGAGGTTTAGGGAGGGCCTTGGAAATATGTCAGTATCAGGTTTTGTTGGCAGTTTTGTTTTGTTTTCAAGCAGTGAAGCGGGACAGAGCTATCCCCAGTTCTTTCACTGCCTGGATGAAATACTGTCATCAGATGCATTGTGGTCTGTATGTATTGTAACCACCCTTAATCATGCAAGCCAGAGCAGAAAATAGGCAGAGATAGATATCAAACTGTAGGAACAGGAGCTGTAATTTTAATACTGTGATGAATGAACATTGTTAAGGATTTAATGAAGGGTAAAAGACGGGACCAACGCCTCATTTTCATGAGCCTAGTGTAACACAGGCATGTTTCCATACACAACCTATGTTCCTATTCCTTACATACAATCACTTGAGTCATGAAACAGATGTTCCTATTTCAATTCTTCCTTTAATTCTTCATTTCTGTAATTATGCCATGGAACATACTAAGGCTTTTGGCATGCACCAAAAGATAGATCCTGTCTTCCCACTACACACTTGTTGCTCTTTTCTGTTGAAAACTACCTCCAGCCTGATAAAGAGTCCTACAAAACTTGTTGACTTTGGTATTATCCTATCATTATTTTTAATCACAATGAACCAAAGCATCTGTCAACAGAAATGCACCAATTCACTTTATTTTTCTGGCCTTTTTCTCTACAAAATCTCACTTGACAGCAACAGAGATGTTCCCTTCTTTTTTTAAAAAAAGGTGTGGGATTTGTGAGAAAATGATGGGGGAAGTTTAAATTTTCTTCTCCTGGAGTACAGCAGCCTCCAATCTGAATCAGAGTTATGTGCACTTATACTAATAAAAACTATACTAATAAAAACTATAGAGAAATATATATATTGACTCTAGGGAAGTATAAAAAGAGAAAAGTTTCCATTAATATCTTTAAACTTGATCTATGGTATTTCCTTATTCCTGCCCCTCCCACCCATGGTAATATAGTTGCCCTTGTAAAGTGTCAGCTTCTGTACTCCAAGTCTGGGCCTTAGTAAAAGGCATGCTCCTGACTACTTCTGGTTTTCATGCAAACTGAATGAGAAAACGTTTGATAGAGATACTTCGGAAAGGAGCAGCTGACAACAGCAGGGATTATTACTACTATTATTTTAATTTGTGTACCACTCAATAGCTGAAGCTCTCTGTTTAACACCTGAGAAGGAAGACAGGTTCTGCTCACTCCCATATTGGAAGGATTCAGAAGAATTTGTCTGTAGTCAAAGCAGCAAGCATTGCTAGATGGGAAAGACTCCTTAGACTTCTTGGTCTGAGGAAAACCAGAAATATTGAAGGAGCTACACAGAAACTAGCTACACCAGATTTAGTCAGGTGACCAATAGAGATCTGAAGACAAAAAAAAAAAAAAAAAAAAAAAAAAGAACTGGGCAGAAATCAGATAAAATAAAATGTTGTCCTAAAATCCTTGTGGAACAATGAAAAAAAAAAGTCTCCCTTTTTCCAGGGGTTTTTTTGGGGGGGGACGGGCTGTTTTGTTTTGTTTTGGTCTTCAAATTTTTAGTGACTCTTCAGAAGTTCCTCAAGCTCCTTGAACAGAGGAGCTCCTACTCACAGAAGGCCACCCTTGGTATGCCATGCCACAGCCCGCTCACTCAGCAGATGGCTTCAGCTAAATAGAGAGACTTTGTGGCAAAATACCCATCATCATCCACTGGCATTTCTCTAGATCCAGTCCACAGTATTGACAATGCATTGTTATCTTTGTAAATTGTAATGCTGAGCTGAACTATTCAACCTTAAAAAGTGAATCTTCCCTTCAGGAGATGATCAGCTAAGAACTTTTGGAAGTGTGATTTTACTTTTAAATACAAAGTGGCCAAAGTTTCATCCTCCTACATACATACATCATTTTACTTAAAAGAAAAACAAAGCCCTCCTTCAGCAGCAACAATTGGGGTGGGGGAATATGATGCCAAGAAATGGCATTTGGCAAATCTTGAGTCAATATTTGCATTTTATATCAAATACCTTGAAGCAGTGCCTAAAGCAGTAATCCATGCTTGAAATATGCCAGCAAAGAATGAGAAGGGATTTTTCCTTGTTATGACAAAGTACAACAAAGGCAAGAAGATCCCACCATGGATGAGAAGGCCCACGATCACAGTTACCATGTACATCCCTAGTTGCCTAGCAACCACTTCCAAGTCCTTGATGGCAATGATTTTTCCACAGATGAGACAGGCTATGCCCAGGGGTGAATACCTAGAAGAATACACAACATTAGCAGCAGCAGCAGCAACAACAACTGCAACAACAAATACAGGAGAGTGTTTGTTTCTGGCTCAAAAATAGCACCATGCAGAGAGTCAATGGCCTTAACCTTTACCCCTAAATTCCAGAAGAGATGTAAGGAAGATGGTAGATGTATATCAATTCACTAAAAAGTTAGCCAAGCCTGTTTTCATGATTAAAAATTATTTAATTTTCAAGGTGTTGCCTTGTCCTTACACAGCCCACTTTCCTATCATCTCAATGTTTATATGTTTTTGTTTAAAACATATGAAGCCTATGTAACTTTTTTTTACAATATAAACAGAAATAAAATGGAACTTTGCCCACATTCATACTTTCTACTTCCTGATTCTGCCAGTTGTATCCTTCCACTCCAATAATCTTATTGAACCTGACAGGCATTGTTTTCCTCCTTGCCTCTGGCTGCTATAAGTATTTTTCCTGGGATTTTGCCACTGTTTATGAAAAAGTGATTCTAGACACAAATGGCAGTGACCCTACAATTCAGATTCTGATTCATGGAAATCGCTTGACTCTCCAGAAAAAAGACAGAATATCTCTCTTAACGTGCTTTGCAGTAGTTAACCACATGTAATGTTTATAAGGATTAATTGGCAAAACAGGGTAGAATTCTTGACACATTATTAAGCTTTGCAAATATCTTCACAAAAATTATTAAGCCTATAATTTTTTCCTTCCTAGGGCTCCTGCGTTACTTTCTTTGGCAGTGGCAGCAGCATATTGAAAATTAGGCTACTTGAAAGAAAGAAGGAAAGAAAGAAAAAGGAGAGAACATATTCAGGTTCACAGAGCCTCACCTGCCAAGTTGCCAGGTGCTTATCCTGATTCATCAGAAATCACCATTGTGTGGCTGTTCAGAAGCCTATGCCATTTTTGCCATGATAATCTAATGACCTTGAATACCATCTCTATCTGCTAACAGGCTCAGAATCTGATTGGAAAACCACTATGATAGCACTGGCCATTTCTTGGATAGGGAGATAATCCCTTCATTCTGTCCAGGGTCTCCAAGACACAAATAATTCAGCTTCCCTCAGGATAGCAGTTATGCCAGCAAAAGAAAACTGAACAATGCATTCAGCTCAGTACCCCCGTTGCAGACCCTCACACATCAGTATTTCCAAGTCCCTGGCTGCAAGATAGAAGCGGTACACTGTTATCAGAGCGCTGATCATTTGCAGGGACTGACAAAGAGCTCTGGGACTTAGTCTTGTCTCTTCACTATAATTCCTATCTGTATGGTGATCGCTCCCACACCGTATGGACCAGCTTCCTGGATGTCTGTAAGTTACTTACATTGTCATTTCCTGTGCCATTCCTCAGCCATTATAAAGATGTGAATTGAACCTCAGCGGCAAACACATGCCAACAATATTTGAGGAGGAAGATTTTTGTTTGTTTCCTATGAACCATCCTCTCATGCAGTTCAGAATGGCATCCTAAGCTTCACAGTGAAAGTGCCTTGACTGCCTTCCAGAGGGCAATCCAGTTGCCCTGCTTCTACTGAGGACCAAGTGCTAAAAGCATCCAGTAGCAACTAATGGAGCCAGGGACAGTGGGGAAGCTTCCATTAATGCCCTGTTTTTAACATTGACCTCATTTTCCTGTGTAAAATCCTCCCACCCTTCATTTTACGTGCATATTGATTTCTGAAAGAAAACTGAAGCAGAGAAAGAATGCCTGCTTTTCATCTGACCTTTGCATGAACCATCTAAGAATCATTCTGTAGTGGCAATCAATCAGGCCTCTAGGAGCTTCTCACATTCACTGTTTTACATAGCTTCTGCAGGTGCCATTCAGTCTCCTTCCTGAAATATTCACTGGAGTTCATTCTAACAAAAAGGGTTACAAAGCATCAACACCAGATGCCCAGGTCCTTTTTATGTACTTGTGGGGCTTGTAAGAGTTTCATTAACCTCTGAAGCTGCTAGAGGGAATGGTTCCCTTTTCCTTGGAGATTAGTCATAAATAACTGGTCAGAATGAACCTTTGGATATGAACAAAAAGAACCTTGGATATGAACAAAAAGAGAGCCAGTGTGGCATATTGGTTAAGAGCATGGGACGGGGACTCATGTGATCCGAGTTCAAGTCCCCACTCAGCCATGGAGCAACTGGGTGACTTTGGGCCATGCACAGACTCTCAGCCCAACCTACCTCACAGGGTTGTTGTTGTGGGGATAAGATGGAGAATGATGTAAGCTGCCTTGAGCCCTTTGTAGGAAAAAGGCAGGATATAAATCGAGGGCGGGGGAGACCTTATTCCCATGGTTTACAGGTGTTGCTCTGTACACAGGTCAGATTGACTGTGGGAAGCCATACAAATTGCTAGCAGAAGGTGCCAGGATGGATTTTTGGCTTCTCCGATGGGACTAGGAATGAATCCTGCCTGAAACTTTGGAAAGCACTGAGCTGGAGGATCATTGGCATGTCTTGGTATAAGGCTGTTTATATAGGAACCATGGACAAGAACCATCTAACTATGCCATTGGTTGCTGAAACACCAGAATTAGAGACCTGGGATGAATCCCAGCAATGTGCAAAGACAGCCACTATGCAAAGATCTAGTTCTTTTGGAGCCAGTGTAAATGTGCTCTGTTGCAAATATCTGAGAGCATCAAACAGTAAGTTACATACACAGAAAGACTGGAGCAGCATGTTTTCTGAATGATCCGGGGAGTGTGGTGCTGTAGTAGATACCTTGTGAAACTGGGCTGGCAGGACTCATTCAGTCCTCTGGGTGACCCTGGGCCAGCCCCAGCCTTGCTCCCTGTCTGCCTAGTTGTTGTGAGATAAAATGGGATAATCCGGACATATGGCACTCTGAGCTCTTTGGAGTAAGTACAAAATGTGCATATAGAAAACAAATGCATGCTATAGTTATAATAGTTTCAAAGCAATATAAAGAAATATTGAAGAAACTGTATGATACACAATAATGGCAGGGATTAGAGACATGAAAGCCTGAAGTGAGGAATACAAAAAATGGGGAGGGAATGGAAGATAAAATAACGGGGTGGATTTTTTTTTTTCTACTTCACAGATTATTGGAAAAGATAGCTACCCTGAATTTTTCCATTTCCCCCCTAAGACTTTACAGTTTAACTCAGGATAAGTTAGGGTTTACTGTATCTAAGTAGATGATGACTTAAACTTACCACATGATCATGGTTACTAACTTCATTACAATCTCATTTAAGATATTGAAGAAATCCACCATCATCTTGGCTTGTTCTCCCATCTTGCCCATGGCAATACCAAAAGCAATGAAGAACCCAATGAGACCTGTTGGAAGAATGTTAGAATATTAAACGTATGGAGACTTTAATATTTAATATTCCTGTGGCCTTATGAAATCAGCTCAGTGATGGAAATGGCATTGGCCTGCATCTAATGCCATGCTCACCCAAGTGAAATTCTACCCCACTGCATTCCTATGCCTCCTTAAGAAAGTTCTGGGATGTTGGCAGAAGGGCTGAGTTGCAAGAAGGAATTGGGACAAATCAGGCTGACGTAGATCGCACAAACAAGACTTCCTCTGATTTGCCCTTTGCACGGCAATCTCCACTGCTCACCTGTCATATACTGATTTTCTTCTGACCACTAAGAGAGGCTTCCATAGGGACACAGTGGTGCTTAGGAGGTGGTGAAGTTCTCTTGTATGACTATTGCTTTGAATCCTACCCATTCCCTTGCTATCATCTTCTCTGAAGGTAACCCTAGGTAAATTCCAACACATACAAGTGTTGTGTATCTCTTGAAAACGTAATATAGATAAAATCATATATCATATAAAATATCATAAATGGAGACAGGTCAGGGCAGACTGATTTATACTGAGGCAATTTAAATTATCAAGAACAAGGTCAATTTAAATAAATGATTAAACTCAAGTTTCCATTTAAATTTTTCTATATCCTGGACAGCAGCGCACATCTGACAACTAAGTCATATTCATTTACAGATAAATAGGACACTATATACAGTGTTTCATGTCTACAAGAAGAATTTGTGGATTTTTGTCTCACTGTATATATTTTACACGCTACCTTTTCTTTTAAATCTGAAAATGTCTTTAAAATATTCCCATACTGGAGGGGGGTTTTTTTATGACCAATACTCATGACAGGTTGAAGTTAAGTGAATAATCCTATATATGCCTCTTGAGTTTCAGTGAGTGCAATGGGGGTTATTCTTGGATATTTGAGCATAGGATTGTAGCTTTAGTTCAGGAAAACAGGAAGGAGTCCAGGGGAAGTTTTGTCTTCTCTTTTATTTTAAGGGTTCCATTCTGCTTCACTTTGCCTTGGCCCATCCCTACTCTTGCAAAAAACAAAGGAGCAAGCAAAAATGGAAGAGTCCATAACTGACATCAGTTTTCACTGATGGATAGTGCCAATGTTTGTATGATACCTAGGGATTTATTTGACAGGTGTCTCCTAAATACATAGAATAAAATAAAAATAATACCCAGGACATTCATTCCATCTTTAAACTCAAGGCCCTTCTTAATGATAATTTGGGGTTCTGGAGTCACATCTGTTTCATTCATCATGGCAAAGATGGAGTCTGTAACATTGACAGGTTCTTCAATCTCTTGAGGTACAAGTACTTTCTTGGTGACTGTTTGAATCTGCAAGCATAAAAAGACAGAATGCAAATGCAATGGGAAATTTGTAGATGCAACGGGATATTAATGAGGTGAAATGCTAACTCTTGGTCCATTTTTCTAAATGTATTCTGGGTATTTGTTCTCACAAAGCAGAATGAACTATTTTCTCTACAGGAGAGATCATATGAACTAGCACGTATGTACATAGCTACGTACTTTGTGTCAAGATGGGGCACTCATCAAACACTAACATCAGAAGTGAAGCAATCCCTGCTAAAAATCACACCTGAGGAGACATCAAGAAGGAACAAACAGTTCTTCCCAAATTTGGTGGAGGCAAATCAAAATGCAGGAACAATCGCCTCCACGACTATTTATGTGCTTAGGCTTGATATTTATAGATCACCTCACAACAAAAACTACTTTGAGTGACTACCAAGTGGGGGGAAAGCAGATTGCAATAACATGCAGCAATCATTTGAATGAGGTCAATACAGGAACTACTATAATCTAAGAAGCCTCAGAAAATGAAAAGTTAGTTGCTTTGTGCTGAAAACACATTAATTAACTGGGCTGCGGGGGAGGTGTTCTTTTCCTCCTAGCCACTTGCTGTACCTAAGAAGAAACTCAGATCATTCATTCAGAGTACAAGAAGGTACATATGGGAAGAGGAAACTATTCAAGCACTGATTTCCCAAACCAAGAAAGGCTTTAAATGTCAAAAAGAGTGCCTTGATTTGGGCCCAGAAATCGACTGGGAGTCAGGGAAGATGAAATACCACTGGAATAATATAGTCATAATGCCCAGCACTGTTTCAGAAATATTGTTTAGCAAATGAATGTCCTGGATCATTCCAAATGGGAAAGTACCAGGGGCCACTGAAGCTAGGCTATTCCTATCAATGGAAATAAACTAATAGCCTTTGTAAAAGACTCATATCCTTTGTCACTCATATCCTTTGAGATATATAATATATAAAACTCATATCCTTTGTCACTCATAAAAAGAGGAAAGCTCCGCCTGCTTCAGCATCAAACTTATTCCCTAAGTCAGGGCGCTCTTCTTCTGTGTGTTCTCCACTCTTTCCTAAAAAAGCATGTCCTTCAGTTTTACGAACTACCTGCATAGGTAGAAATTAGGCAACTGATGAACAGTCATAACTAGAACACCCTTACTTAACAAAGAAGTGTGTGTAATATGTTGAAAAAGCTGTTCTTAATTATTGTCACAGCAAAGCATGGCATATCCCCAACCAATAGCTTTCTTCATCAATCAGTAAATGCAGTTTTTTTACTTGGTAGAAGACCTTCTGCATGTGATCAGATTCAAAAATAAAGTTTGCCAATGATACTTTTCCAAGTTTGTCTAATCTTCCTGTTCAAAACCAATAAATATTCAGATTGTAATAAATTGCAATAATGGCATGGAAATTCTAGCCAATAACAGAACCAAAGCAGTATGTCTATATCTAGGGAATTTTTTAAACACTAGTCCTAAAATGTGCTTTAAGTCAATGTACAGTTGATATGCAGTAAAAATGCAAACTAATTAAAGTCTGCAGTGGATACTTTCTAAAGTATCTATTCCAGGATGTAATGGCTCTCACCAAAATCAGCTTGATCAAAATGAAAGTGTGAGCTCATTCCAAAATTAGTTATTGGGTATACTTATTTGTCCTTTCTGCTGAGCTTGCAGTCTTAAGGATGGTTGAAGCCCCATCGGTGAGGGTATTCAAGGATGGGATAGACATGCACATGGTAGGCATGTCATGAGTGGAGCCAGCTGGTACCGGGGGTCAGACTAGATGGCCTGGGAGACCCCTTCTGACCCACTCAGTTTCTATGTTTCCATGTTTCTATTACTTGATTGTGAATTATGGAAAAAGCAATGCAAGTTATACTATCTAATATATCTGAGTTAACATTCAGTGTTGTTCCCATAAAATGGACAGGACACCTGGGACCTCTACCTGTTGCTGGATTATAATTTCCATCAGCCCTAATCAGGAATTCTGGAATTGCAGTAGAACAGCTGGAAGGCCACAAGTTCATCACTCTGTAAAATGTATGACTTTAAAATGCACAAGCAAAAGCAATCATTCAATGACTGAAATCCCAACCAGAAGTTCTGAAGCCAACTTTCTTACATATTTTTCTCTGAAACTGATTATTATCTTGAGAATTTTGTCATCTTTTAAACATTATGAAGACCCTGAGAACTTCAGAGAGTTGAATATAACTGTGGATTTGTTGAGGAAGCTTTTCCTGACAAAAAGAAAAACTATGGAGGTTTGGCAGGGTTTGTTCTCATAATCAAGTTTATACATGGTGGCTGTGGGAAAAACCTAGATCATGTTGACTTCTGGACATTTTAGTATATACCAAGACAGTTCTGTATATCTACCCCAAGTTGAACTTCACTTTTGCTATACTGCCAGGAACCAACACAGCACATGTGCCACTGCAGTCACAACTAATCCGAAATTCACTGGAATGTCCAGAAGTCAACACAAGGCAAGGTTTCCCATCACTTTGGGGCCACCATAAATTGCTTTGAATATGGCCTCAGCCTTAAGAGTCAGAATTACTCAGTCAGTTATGCCAAATATCTTAAAATTTCAGTCATTTATGTCAGTATACTGCATCTTTGTCAGTCATTTGAGTTTGATAACCAAAGCCACACAGGAGCTGACTTTAGTTGTGACTTGAATTAAACATGGATGTTTGTAAGCATGTAAACAGAAACTTTTCCCAGCTGCTGCGATCCCCGTAATGATTGAACTTCTCTCCCAGGGCTTTCTAAACAAACAATGAACTTGAAGCTCATGATGTGCAAAGAGGTATTTAATGTGATGATTAGTTTGACCATTGACACAGCTACTTTACAGTGCTATGTAGTGCATTGTATGGAAGAATGGGAGAATGCTTTGCACTGAAGTTTATGTGGAGATACTGATTAGTAAGGAACACCCATAAAAGACCACAATAACTTGCACACTTGGTCATCTACCGACATTTCTATTTCTATTCAGTTCTATAGACCACACTTTTCCTACCCATTTTGCACACTGATATTCCAGTGTTTGCTTAGATAAGGGATGTGGAACATATGGTCTTCCATATGTTGTTGGATTGCAAACTCATTCATCCCTCCTAATTAACTATATGGTCTAAGGCTAATGGGAGTCACAGCCCAATCTGGAGGGCTCCACAGTCCCCCACCTCCATTTTACAGAAAGCATAGGCAGCAAATTTCAAGCATCCTTTTAGTTCCATTCGACTATTCTAACCTTCATACAATTACACTCCCATTTAAGAAATACTTTAAATATCTTGAATTTTAGCATATATTTAGGAGTGTAATATGAATATGTTTAAGTATTAGAATTCATACTTGACTTGCTTGATCCCAATGCAAAAATAAATTTTCTATTAATGCATATTTATGCAAGAATCTGCCTCTAGTAAATTTCTGATTGTTTTGTACCTGTTAGAATCACATGAGCTGGAGCAAAGCACTAAGTCAAGCAAAGACATTCTGAAAGCAGCTCAGTTTCATTGAAAAGTGTGCCAATTCATTTGTTTGCAAATTAAGATGTCATTATATTGGAGCTGCTAAATCATTCAGATTCAAGCACTTTCAGGCCAGACTAAGGTTTTAGATTCCCACTAGCTCATTAGAGACTTCATTATTTCCCTTGCTTTTAAATTAAGGAGGGGATGTATAATTAGAATTAAACACAGCAGCAAGTTTAACCTTACTGTTCAACTCTTGAGCACCCTTTTACTCCTGTTCTGTTGTCCTAATCTTAATAGAATGATAGTCACATGAAAGGAGAGCTGAGAGAAGTTGACTAGTCTTGCCATCTCCCTTACATGTCCTGTCTTGATACTTTCCACACATTGAAGAGTAAACCTCTCAGAGGCTAGGCTGCTGCACAAATTTAAGCTCTGCATATGAACTGTCATGCATTATCAGGGTTCTGAGCTGCATAGCGATCCTACAAACACAGACTCTGCACGGAAGAGTGTCATCCTCTAAAGTGAGCAGTGGTGTCAAGTACCAGGGACACACCAGACAAACAGTGAAAAGTAGCTTGGACGTGCCACTCTACCCTCACTGCATGAAAGCTAAAATGACTGAAGATATAAAGTATCTTAAATACGAAGTATCTTAGGTATCTTGAAATTTAGCATATATTTGGGGATATAATTTGAATACATACAAGTATTACAAAAACATACTTGCTTATCTTTTCTTTAAAGATTTGGATCTTCTAGACTCTGCAAAAAATGCAAATACCATTCTCTCTGCCACATGTCAGTGGAAATCTTGTGAGAGTCACAATTTTGGCTTTATTGTGCAATCTGGGGCAAGACTATGAAAGACTTCATTCCATGCTGCCTGGTCAGAGTCAGAATTTGTAGGCTATGTGATCTATTTGTCCACCTTCTCTCATTTCTAGTCTACCTGAGTGAGGGGGGGACTGAGGGTTTTTTTGCTTAAGAACTCTAAAGAGCTGGAGCTGACAATGTTTTTGCTACAGTCCTATTGTTTAAGTCCTATTGTTCCTCTAGACAAACAGAATGTACAAGAATAATCACCAGAGAAATCTGATTCAGGTTTGGCTAAGCTGCAATCACCACATTCAAGCTCTTCTTGTGCTCAGTTTCTTCCAGAAAAACAGAGGACCTTTGCATGGAACATGTTCTGGACTTGCTAGCTAGACCCTAACTCCATTTAGCATTATTTATTCTTCTATCCTTCTTCCTAAGTCTTCTCCCTTCTTCAAGTTCTTTTTTGAAGAAATCTTTCTGTGTGTGCTGAGACATGGTAATATTTGCACTGAGCTTTTCATCTGTTTTTCAGACATTTCATGCCATTCTCCAGGTCAGATACATTCCAGCTACTAAGTGTGTAGCTTTTTTGCACCTGGGCTTCCCTCTGTGGCACTAGAACCAGATTCCTATTGCATCTGTATCAGGGATCTGTGAGAAATCCAGTAGTGGGAAGAAAATCAGATGGATTTTCATGATTCAGCCCTCTGGATTCTGGTTTGCCAGTCCTGCATTGACACTGTCTTGTTCCTATGTGTGTAGAGCCAGCTCATAGACTTCTGCCTCTAGGACAGGTCGTGATTTGCACTTTTTAAGAAACAGCCATATAAGGAAATTCACATAAAATTGGCACCCAGAAATCCTGTGGTCCTTGCGCAAAACAATTTTGAAGTATTGTTTTGTACAAATCAACTAATTTATGCAAATTGCATTAGATCCATGTGCTTCTTAGCTGCCAATTTCCACCAAGCATGAGAACATCACACTATATTTCCTTAGTGTTTTGGGTTTTTTTTTAAATTGCACTGGCATTCTGCTTAATTACGGGTGTCCTGTATTGATTCTTTTTGTCTGCTTCTGCATGGAATATTAACCCATCAGAAAGTGCTTAAAAGCCCATATCCACCATATCTCAGGTTTGGCCAGGGATGCTGAGGAATGGACTGGGGGGCAAAAGGACCAAATTGTCCCAGGATCCAGCATGAGATCCAGGGTTTTTAAGGCCATTGGGCAAGATACTCCCAAGCTACCTTCTCACCACCATTATCACTGGTTGTTGCTCTTCTTTCTCATCACTTGTTTACCACTTGTTTGCCTGACAGGCAAACAGCCATGGAGCAAGTCATCCGCAACCTTTCCTGATCTTCCTTCTCTCCACCATTGTTACCTGGCCAGAACAAGGAGCAGGTAAACAATGGTGCAGGCTGCAGTGGTGAAAAAGAGGCTCCTGGGGCACCTCATCAGTGGGCATGTGCCTACCTTTGACATCATCTCTGCCAGGGCCCCACAGACTTGAGGGTCCCCAATATACTGGTTCATATTATATTAATATTAGTACACAAACATGATCCAACTGAATCTTCCTCCTCCCTTTCTGGCCAAATAGAGCTAATTCCAATTGGACCAGATTGTGGGAATGCTGGACACCACTTCTCCCTTGATCTGACTTCAGCTGACAGGACTGATTCAGTTACATCTCCGACCCTCTCTGACCCTGCCCGTTCAATAGTGTTTACCCCAGAACCAAAGGTGGTCTGGTCCTTATTAGCCACTTGGATTATTTTGAAGCTCACTGGCTTTGACATTTCAGCTATATATTCTGACACTGCCTTCTTTTTCCAGTTCAGATCCAGACTGAAGAAGCAGACCCGGTCCCTCTACCTGTCTTGCTTGCAGCAGGTGAGTATACCTTAAATAAACTGAAATCGATAAAGATATGCTTAATCTAGGAGTGCAGAATGGTTCTCCAGTGGGCATGACCGTAGCCACAGATGACTGCCTCACACATATTGCCTTTTTTCATCCTGAGAGAGGCACAATGTCCCACTCACTCTTCCAAGTGCAGCCCAAATCTCCAACTTCACATGGGATAGTGATAGTGTGTGGCGGACAAGCAGACTGTGCTGGCATTATCAGTCCCTGGGTGAAGTGTATTAAGGCAGGAAAATCCCCTTGTAATCAGTAATTCCACTGTGTGACTGTTTTGCTCCAGATTACCTCTCTGCAGTTCTGGATCTGGTTAGGCCCACCTCTACAAGGAAACTGAAACATCTCACTCATAAACTCTGATCATAGCTATCTGCAGTTCAGGAGGGGGAGTCTCTGCCCTCTCTAGATAAGCGGCACTCCTGGATTAAATGCTCAAATGTGGGGGTAAGTTAAACATCAATGGTGAAGAACCTGAAAACGGTGAAATGACTGAAATAAGCTCTTTGCTAGAACATATTCCCATTATAACCACTAGGAGATTATACAAAGGAGTGATAGTGCTAATAGACATTAGCAGCTTGCTTTTCCTGTCCAATTCTATATCCCAGTTTTCCTCCTTCTGCCTGCAAGGGGCTGATTACCACATCCTATGACCTGGAAAGAAAAGACCAATTTCATGTTTAACACACACAGCGTGTTCTGCTTTTCGGAGCATACTGTCTATTCATGTGACTCTTCTGATGTTACTCTGAACAAACAAACCCTTTAATTTTGTAACCAATTTAATTTCATAACTAATTTTGGAGAATTCCAAAAGGAGTGATAATGTTCTCATTTGTAGTTTACTTTCCCATTCAACCTATTATTTATTTATTTATTATACCATCCATCAGCCAGAAGGCTCCCTGGATGGTTCACAACATTAAAATATACAACAAATAAAATAATAAATAACAATGTATAATAATCAATCATGTATAGAATCAAACAAAAATAGTACATCAAACAGAATAACAACAAAAACAACAAAAACTCCATAGCAACTGCAATCAGACCAATCCAGAGGTATAACAAGTGTACCAGATAAAATACAATATAAAAGATAAGAATTTAAAAAATATTCTGACACTCCTTATAAAAGACAATTTACTGCGAGGAAAAGGCAAGTTTAATTTTAACAGAGTTTAACACAGTGTTCTTATTTAGGAAACATGCTGTTTCCGTATGTGATTCTTTTTAATGATATTGTGAACAAACATGCCCTTTTGAAACCAGTTGGATTTTATTGGTTCTAGGCCTGCTTACTTGGAAGTAAGTTCCATGAAATCTGTTAGCCTTACTTCTTGGTAAGCGTGGTTAGGATCAAGTATGAGGGACGTTTATAGCTACAAGGTGAGTGAAGAAAAATACAGCTAGCTTAGTTCTGTGGTGGTTTACAGAATAACTATGTGGTCTTGCCCTCCTTCTACTCCCCACTCATGCGGTACAGCCTGGAGCGATGACCTCAGATAGCATACAGTTTTGAGTGCTTTAAGTAGTGCCATTCTAGAATATTTAAGGTTTGGCAATAGATCTTGTGCAGTTGTTCATTTTGAAAAAGTAGGCCAAGTACAACTGCCAAATAACTTGGCTTCAGGGGGTAGAAACTGCTCGCATGCTTCCCCTGAAGAGGAGAGCAGATAGCATGAACAATATGAAGAAATCCATACATCCTTTGAAAAGTCGCACTAATATATACTCCTGATGAAATAGGCTACAGCCTTCAGTGTTTATCCACTGCCTAAGGACAGAATGGGCAACAGCAGAACACTGTTCTTCCCGCCCCATTTCTCACCCAATGACATGCCTTGGTCCCAGCTAGGTGGATCTGGCCACTCATCTGCTGCCAATTGCTTTGACTAGTTTTGGCACTTCCTTTTAGGCATCCAGTTGATTTGCTCGGTACAGCAGTGAACACCGTTACATTTTCCACATGCCTTTCAAGCACTGTACTGAAGGAAAAATAGAACCTAACATTTTAGGTTTTACAACTATATTGGAACAAAATAATTAGAATGGATCCCAAGCTCTGAATAGCAAGAATAGATGAGAAAAATATATGTTCCTGTGGAATAAAAAATAGTGCACGATCCAGTTAAAGTTAAGCACTCTAAGGTGTAATCCTATGTTTGTGTAGACAGAAAAAGGCCTACAACTGCTAGGATGCCCCAGCCAACATAGAGAAAGATGGGAGTTGTAGGCTTTTTTATTTAAATATGCATAGCTTATGGATAGATTTTCTTTCCTCATGAGCTTCAGTTTTGGTGCCAATATTTGCATGTTCATTGAAGAGAACCATTTGTTTAACAGCTGTGCAAATAATATAAATGCAACTGTGTATTTTGTTTGTATCCTGTACTTTAATCATAACTAATAGAGCTGTACAAAAAGCCCTGAAAGGTTTATTTCAAGGATCTGGGCAAACAAACAAAATTTCAAGGAGACGGGCAAAAGCGCTGAGGAAATGGGATGTTATTTTACCAGTCATGAAGGCAAAGATGACAAGGATATTTGACCAAATGAGAAACCTCACAGAAGCATGGCAGAGCTCCACCAAATCTTTCTTTTGTGAAAAAGTTTGTGCATATCATTTGCACAAGCAGTGGGACAGGCAGTTGGCAGCTCCTTGTACAACTGTGCTTCCACAAATAGAACTTTAGTTGGAGTCTCACCTTCTGCACAGTTCAGAACCTGGTTTTGCTAGCACAATGTCATTTGCACTAGCAAAATTACACAGTTGCATACCATCCAAGGTTTTCATACACAGGTATTAGTGCAAGACAAAGAGCTGTGATTCACCTGCTGAAAGCATGCTTGGACAAGGTTTTCAGGGAACAAGTTTCGGATAAGATCCAAGAAAGCATCAAGACTGGAAACTTCATCATTCTTCTTTCCTTCCCCCAGCTGTTTCTTGAGCTTTGGATTCCCTGGATGAATGGCTAAGACCAGAATAACTCCCAATATTGCAGCAATGATCGTTGTGGACATATAGTAGACCATGGCTCTTGTACCGAGTCGACCACTAGCCTTAGCATCCAAGCCAGACAGACCTGTGTAAAAATTGCACTGAAATTAATACAGATTGGCTTTCTCAGTATAATGACCCTGCAGATTCCTCCAGGAATGGTTATTGTGCTTAATATTTAAAAATACAATTCTCCTTTGTTGCTGCATGTATGGTATTTTAAATATTAATACAGAATTTCTTAGAATTAATTTGATAATGATTTCAATTTCATTTTTTCTGTATATGACCTTGAGTATCCCTTAGAAAATATTATAGGGGGAGGGGAGGGAAAGGGAGGTATTTTAGGGACATACGTGTTCCTGTGTGAGGTCCCCTTAATCTCTCAGACTTTTAATGCCATGTTGAGACATCCTAAGAATTTCTCTATCTATAAAATAGTTCAATTTATATACACTAAATTAAGAGTAATTGTTCTTTCCATGGAGCTAGCACAGTCTTGAGTCAGTTGTCTCACTGCATTAAGTGGGAATTACTCTCAAATAAAATAGTACATAGAATAATAGCATTAACTTTGTAATTCAGACAAACTTTGAATACTGTTTAGTGCAATATTTTTTTCAAATGTTAAAGCATGGTACCAATTTGCAATTTTGCAGTTGATCAGACATATAAGACCATTCAGTAGAAGGGCAGGCAATGCATAACACCATATTGGAGAAACTATGGTGGAAATTAACAAAAGTTGTATGAACTGATGGTCCAGATAACCACTGTCTTTCAAGCCCAATGGGAGAGGAATATGGTTCATGGATGCATGAATATGGTCTGTGGTCATTAGGCATTGACAAGACCAGTTGAGCCCAAACATACCCATGTTCACAAATCAACTGTATTAATTCCAAGCCAGGTGGAGAAAATTGAAGATCTAAGTGGTTCAGCTTATTGGGTTGGATAACAGAGCTTCCCATCACAGAGCTCTTTCATCACAGAGTTCTCCACAAAAGGTTCTGTTGGGCATTCAGCTCAATGCTGAGGAGATGGGGAGACAGCCAACATCATGTGGAGGCAGCTCCAGAAATCAGTGCTCCCACTTGCAAATGTTGCCTCTGACTGAGCTCCCAATCATATTTCATCCTATTTAGCAAGATTCATCAACCTTGGAGGGACCTGATGGAGGACAGTCCGGGGAGGAAGGAATCAGCATCTTTGTGTACTTTTATTTGGATCTAACATATTCATGATCCTACTGCATTCAAATGCAACAAAGAAAAATAGCAATTTTTCAAATTACTAATGAACCTGTGGCTATCTTTATGCTTTCCATAACCTCAGTGGTATGGAGGCAGTTTTATGATATCTGACCTTTGTACCACAAGGGTCATTCACGGTGTAATTCAAGAAGTTATGTATAAATTATTTCCTTGCAAACAAAAAGCCTAGGGGTCTTTGAGAGGCATCTGAAAGACTGATTTCTATTATGCCTAGATTCACTAGAGTTTCAGCTTCATTGACAAAGGGGACCAAAGAAAAAGAGCAATATCTAAAACACTGACTCTTTTTTAAAAAAAAGCTCAGCATATAGAACAGGTGAACAAGCATAATTTCTGCTACATACAATAGAAACAAACAGACCAACCCAAAAACACTCTTGTTAAATCTGAAGAGCTGCCCACATTACTATAGGAGTTAATCTCTCACCAAAGATTAACTTTCTAATTGTTTGACATATCTCACCTGTGATTAAGCTTGAAATAATTAAAGGAAGAATCAACATTTTGAGCATTCGCATCAGGATATCTCCTGGGAAGGCTATCAACATGATGACATCAGGATTAATAGGTGTTGCCATGCGAAGGAGAGCCCCACATAATGCACCCATAATGACACCTGAATAACAACAACAACAGCTAAAATAAGATGAATTGCACAAAAGGAAAGGAATCTGAGTAAGAGAGCCTTCATCATTCATCTATCATTCATCTAGTCATAACCTAAGCCATGACATCAGTCAACACGGACAAATTTATGCGCCATGCCAGGTGTGATGCCAGCTTCTGGTGAGCTTCATGAGCCACCAACTTTGTAGGGCCAAGCTGGGAAACTCCTTAGCCCTGTCAGAAAGCTGGGCAAGAAAGGTTGCATGCTGCTGCAGAGAGCCTTTGGGATGCCTCCATGCAGCAGTGGCAACTTTCCTTGAAAGCATTGCAAAAGGATTTGGTTACACTGATCCAGAAATGCTTTGAGCAACCTCAGGCAGCAGCACTCAGCCATGCACTCACCAACCTTTCCTGTGGAGGAAGGCTAGCATGCATGCACGCACTTTTGGTTGAAAGAAGTCCCCCAGGCAGCACTACCCGAGCAGCCACTCTCCTGTCAATGAGGGAGGCTGATGCTGTGTAGGTTGTATGGCACTGGAAGTATGTGGGCTCCTCCAAACAACATTGTCCATGCCAATTTGCTCCCTCTGCTCTTCCATCACAAAAGACTGGGTACTGGGGGTATTGAGGTGGCCATGTGTCCTACTCTATGTGTGACAGTCCTCCACTTGAAACACTATCAGAGGACAGTCCTCTAATTCAAGATGTCCTCTATTTGAAGAGCTCTTAGGTCCAGGATTAAAATCCCATAAGTAGGGAGAGCAGAGTGTTTGAATTTGCACATCCACCTGGGTAGCGGACATATTGGCAGCCTGGTCAGTCTATGCTGAGATGTATTGTATTGCCACTTAAATAATCTCTAAATGTGTATATATATATATTTGTGTGTGTGCAATATGTTTCTTCTTCAACCATGTGTAATTGGCACTCTAGATGGGTGACAGCTGAGAGGACTGAAGGAAACCAAAAGAAATAGGATGCTGGAGTTGGGGAAGAAGAGGCAGCGGACAGAGGCCATGTGTGGGATGGAAGACCTGCTAAAGAGTAAAGAAAGGCTAGCTAACAGAAAGTAAGGACACTGAACCAAGCTCAGAACTGATTCTGCTGTAAGTATAGCTGCCTTGAGAGCTGCCAGGTGTGGGGAGCTTAGTGTGAATGAAAAAAAGGAAGAAACTCACTTGGTTAAGCACTTTGAGCAATGGCTTTGGGCTTGTGAACCAAACTTGTAAACGAGATCCACCAGTGATTATTTGATAAGTGTACAGCCTTTTTTCCATTTGAAGAAGCATTTCAGAGTCTCTTTTGATGACGTTCTGCTCCCAGTGTGCCCTATTGTTGAGTGTTATAACTTGTTTTATTAAGCATTGGTATTAAGGAATTGCTTGCATTTATTGTTGTATTTTGTAAGCACTTTGCATGTAGAGGATTAAGTTTGAGGTGGAGATGTTAAATCAATAAAATAAGCATTCCTTGCCAAGGAGAGTCAATCGCAGCATGAACAATTGGTTTCTCCGAGCCTAACTATTTAATAAGTAAAATGACTATGATTCAATCTGCCTTGTTTATCTACATAATATCAGCCGTACAGCCAAGACATGTAGAGTATGAAAGAAACAAATTCATATTGTGAAACATGTTTAAGAGGCAGGAGACACACCTTGGAGAGTTAGAACTGGCTCCTGTCAACCATGTGTGCAAATCCGTGTCTGGAGTCAGATGTGGAATGACCCCACACTCACTGGGAGAAAGAAAAGTGAAATGCAGATGTAGGTTGAATCTTTGCCCATGATGACTTTAGATACTGAGCTGGTCCTGTTGCCAGGATATTGGAGACGGAGGTAGCGCCAATAGATTGATAGAGTGAGTGCTGTGTTCATGGAACCGAAAATAATTGCCATAAGGTCCTCCTGGGAAAGCCTCTCAGTCAAGCCAGATTTATCAAACTGATCCAGAAGCCCATGTCAAAATCAATGCACAGTTTCAAAATATTTTGGGACAGGAATATACTGAGATAAGAAAATCCGCATAGCTTCTTTGGCTAAGAGTGCAGCTGCCCATTCACGTTCAAGTGAATAAAGACAGGCTCTGTGAAGGCCATGCATTTGGCTCCTAGGCTCTCAGTACTGTAACATAAAACACACACACACACAAAACCAAGTAAGCCTGGGCAGGAAGCCAGTCAACCACACTCAAATGTCAAATTGCTCCATATTTGGAAACTGCTATCCCCAGAAGGCAACTGAGAAAACTAGATCACTGTATCACTGGCATCGTCCCCCATCCGCTGCGAGGCAGAGAGCTAAAAAGGATCAGTAGCTAGTAAGGAAAGACTATGGCTGTGTGCCTCTTACTCCCTTTTCCCTTTTTTCCTGACAAGAGACTCAGGATTTTATCTTATTTCTTCAGAGCTGGTGAAATGAACTACTTCAAGTTTAGCCAAGAGCTAATGATGAAATATGTGGATACCAAGCAGCATTCATTTGTTATATTTCTTTAATGCCCAAAAACTGCAGTTCTTTGGGCAAGCTGCAATTTAATAAATCACAATATAAAACAACCAAACATTTTAAAGAATTTAAAATCAGTTAAAACCAACTGACAGTCAAGCTACCCAGACCTGATAAAAATAAAACCCTAAAACAACCCATCCGATGCTGTCAAATGTCTGAGCATATAGGAAAGTCCAGACCATGGAATGCAAGTTGAGAGTGATGGGAATAGTAGTTGAACATATCTGGAGGACACCATGTTGGGGAGGTGCCTTTTGACCTGCAGCATCAGGCCGGGTCTCAGGCCCCATAATCCAGCAAGGGCCCCAAATGGCCCCCAGACAGGCAGCAGGCAGCACTGTAGCAGCAAGTGTGTGATTTCCACTGCTCCGATCCTCCAATGGCTGTGCCCCTAAAGGGAGGTGCTGTGGTGACAACCAGTCAAGAGCAGGAGACAGTTTTCTTGCTCCATTCTGGTGCTTTCATTGGCCACATACCTCTAAAGGCAGTGCCTGATCGGTTCAGTGCAGTGCTCATCAAAGTCAGTAATTTCTGTATGGTAACATTTTTTTGTATATTTAGTGTTGCTTGTATTCTATATCGTATTTTATGTGTTGTTGTAAGCAGCCCAGAGATTTTCAGCTATTGTGCTGAAAAATCAATCAATCAAAAATGATATTTTAGAGTAGCATGCACACAGATCTGCAGCACTGGCCAGCTGCTGACTTGGTGCTTTCCTTAGGTAGTGCCACCACATGGCAGGACATGGAGAAGCCGGAGCTGCTGCTGTCACACTGGTTGTGAGAGGCTGGCTGTAGCAATACCTTGCCCAGGGCCCTTGCTCAGTGCTGGGTGCCTCTCCGGACAGGGGAAGGAAAGGGGAATGAAGGCAGAAGGAAGCAGAGGAAGCAATGTGTGACTGTCTCAGATACACACACTTCGCCTCCAGACTATGCTCTGGAGGTTTCCCAGAAGAGGACGAGGAGGATTTCAAGTGAGTAAGATGGATGGTGTTTTGAGAAGCAGTTGCAAGTGTGTTAGGCAGCAAGGAAGAAAAGGCTGAGCCGACTGGGCAGGGAAACGTGATAGAACTGCAAGAGCAAAGATCATTGGCGATCTCAGATGTAGGAGCACATGTACCAGCTGTGATAGGGTCACATCCAAGAACTGAGCCAATAGACCATTTGCCAATTTTACTTACCAAATACAGTAAGTGAGAGAAGCAGATTTTTTCTGAGCGAAAGGCAAATCCGCACAAATAGGTGCTTCGGTCGGGGCTCCACTGGATTGAGGTGGCTTTCGTGCATCCGTACTTCCACCTGTTTTGGCATGTTGTTAGCACTAACAAAAGAAAAGAGAAGAAAGGCAGTGTAAAGGGGGACAGCGTAAGACACACTTGTTTTATCACAAAAACAAGGAAGCAATTGATTTACCATTTACCATTTGATTTACCACAACAGTGAAAAACCAGAGATCTTCATATTACGGACAAAATATGAAATGATGGGCAGGATTCCTTCCTAGAAGGAATGAAAACAGTAATAGTAGCAATAGTAATAAAAATGGTGCATAAAGCAGCTTGGTTCTCTGTTTTATGAGTCCCCTGACAAGACTGAAATTAAAAAAGGCAAAATTTGGTTGATGTAATCATATGTAATCCATATGATTACATCTACCCTAATTGAAATGAGTTGGAAAAAGCGAGGGGGGAATACACAGATCTGATCTGTGTAATTCGGGAAGGAATGCATTAGGGGACATGGACACAGATAAGAAAGAGAAAAAGATAGCCGCTGTCCAGAAAGCCAAAAGGAATCAGAAAATTGCCAAGCTCAATGCATGGCCATGCTTCTCTGCCAGTTTCCCCACTTTCTTAATGGGTTCCATTTAGCCAGTGCTGTGAAGCGGAGCGTTTCCTGCACAACTGATGCGAAGCCAGCCCCATTAGCAGTAACACCTTAACCACTCCCTTGACTCTCTCAGGTATGCAGCTGTTTTTCTTTCCCTTTTAAAATGTGAGTGCCATCTGCCTCATCACAGCTGCTATCTCAAAACATTAACTTCATTAATGAGGCCAAAGTAGGCACTCTAATGAGACTGAAAACTTTTTAATGAGCCTCTTTGAGGTTGCAAGCCCAAACATGCCACTTCACATGACGGTATTAGCATTAGTTTCACGGGTTATTTACAGCTCAGGATTATTGCTGAGCATGCCTCAATTGCATACTTTCATCCTGTAGTTCAGCAGCAGGTCAGCTTTGGGGCCTGCAAACACATCCAGCCTTTGGAAAAACCATCCCAGGCACCACTGCAAATTTCCATGGCAGGAGTGCTATGGCCAGTCACAAGACGCGGAGAGCATTTTCACTACCCACTTTTCTTGCCTCCTCCCTGGATTCTGCTTGTTCTCTTCTCCCCACCCCAGCTGCTTTTTGACAGGGGGCCCTTTCGCCCATCTCTATTCAAGTTAGTGGAATGGTGGTTCCCTTGCCTGCTTCCTTTTCCTGTTTGGTGGTTTTGTTGCTGCTGCTAACGCCTGCCTGCCTGCCTGCCTCAGGTGAAGGAAAAGAGCAGCACTGCTCCCTGGTAGGGCAGACTTAGTCAGCTGCCATGCAAGGGCCCATTCAAGGTCTTTAAGGTAGGTGCATACGAAGAAACCATGTTGGAGCAAACCAAGGGTCCATCTGGTCCAGCATTCTTTTCATGCGGTTGTCTTCTGTGGGAAACCCACCAGCAGGACAGGCGAGCAGCAGCGTCTCCTGGCCAACATCCCCAGCAACTGGTATACATTAGCGTACTGCATCTGATCCAGAGGCAGCAAATCAGGATCAGCAGCCATTGATCTCCTTAATGAATTTGTCCAATCCTCTTTCAGTGCTCTCTGTTGTAAAACAGAGTTCCATAGTTTACTTATGATTTTTTTTGCAGAGGAAGGAGTTGTCTTTGCTAACTATTCTGCTACCACTGCTGAGAGGTGGCTTACTAGACTTTGCCAGTGCACCTGGAGACCAGTGGGATTGGCCAACCATTCTGCTAATGGAACTGCACGAGTGCTTATAAGGTCCTTCCAAAGGCACCATTAACCCCAGAAGGCTGGTTGGTCAGTACATGCGAAAGGGCTTTCCCCTGTTTCTACCAAACTAAGCAATGAGAGTTCTGAAGAACCATCAGTGTGAAGAGCCTTCACACATTTGGCTCTTTGAACGAATGCAAAGATACATCTTTTTGATTTAGCCTTTCAAAATGTGCATTTCACACTTTAATCTTCCCATTTTTATTGTTGCAAGCTTTTGTCATTTTAAACTTTCACACACTGCCTTGGTGGCTTTTAGCAGAAAAGGTGACATATAGAATTTAATGCTAAATAAATGAAGAAGAAAAAAGACCCACAACTGGTGGGGAGTTCCACAGTGGTGTTGCAATACCCAGGACAGAACCACCATGCCAGCGAAGAGCTTCATCGGCACTGAAGAGCTCATGGAGCGTGTTGCCTAGGGCCCCACCAAACCTGGTGCTAGCCCTGAACACAGAACAAGGAATATAGTTTCAGAACCATGCATGGTGCTGGGCTTCTCACCCTAGCAGCTTGTGAGCGAGTGCTATGTGCTATCTATGCCTAAGCATCACCATGATCTGAACAGGAAGAAGCTGTGGAGGCACTTCTGCCTTGAAATGATGGTTGCTTCACACAATGGTTTTCCCTAAATTCCGACAGCAGCAACAGGACTGGCAGACACTCAAGATACTTCATCAGGGAGGGTCCAGCCCCTTTGCTTAAAAAGTTTATCATGATGGAATTAGCAAGTCAAATCACAGTAGAGCCTTAACATTACCCAGATGTAAGCAGTAACAGCTGCTGCTCTCCAATAATGTGCAATGCAAATAGGGAACTTACATTTGAAATATTTTTATCAGCACCATCTGCATGGTGTATGTACTGTTGCATAATTAGCAGACCTCTGCACTGCTTCCCTCCAACATACACACACACACAACTCTTTAAGTAAGAAAGCCTACTTTAAAAAAAAAAAAAAAGCATTTTTCCACTTTGAGAACCTCAATCTCAATGTCCTTGTCTCATTTGAAACTGCATTCCAGCTTCAGCTATTTGATTTCCAATCTCCTATGAAGAATCTTTATTAAGGCTGTGATCTGCAGAGTATCTCAAACAGAAAGACAGTAGCTGTTTTTCTGGGCATTTCAGCTGCAGTGATATGGCCCTAAGGACTAAAAAGACCTTTTCTGAGTGAACACACACAGTAATTTTCAAAAAATAGAATAGGCTAACAGCACTGAAGTGCTCATAATTAAAGACAGACAGCTTCAGCTATTGGGCAATAGAACATAATTAAAATGAAGATTGTTTGGGAAAGTTTCTCAGGGTCACTACATTCCAGAAACCCTTTTAAATGAAAGAATGTTCTTTGTTATGACCCGTTTTCTAGCAAGTCTTATCTCGTGGATGCCAAATGGTGCCAGTGCCCCATGTGACACTCGATCAACGGCTGTCTATTTCCCTGTTCAGGTTTTGCCTGACTGCATGTAGGTTGAAGCAGAGGTGTGCAACTCTTGGATCTTGGAATATTTTGAATTACAACTCCCGCAGCTCCATACCATTGACTATGCTGCCTATGGCTGATAGGAGTTGTAGTCCAAGATATCTTGAGGCCACAAGTTGTCTGCCCATTATTTAAAGTGAGTAGTGGTAACAGACATGTTAGACTGCCAAGGTCTTCAATTCAGGCTTGCTTGAACATGAGTAGAACCCTCTGGGCACCTCGCTAATAATGGTTTTTGATGGTGTTGAGAGTTCCACTTATGTGAAATGCAGAAAAATGTTCCTTACAGGATTAGCCAGCCTTGGTGCATTCTTGGTAGTATCTCGTAATCTTTGTGATTTATGAAGAAGTGACTGCTCAAGGTTCTTCTAGCACATCTGCTTTTCATTACATGAACATTATATAGGTTTCCACTGTTCTTTACATTTTTGTCTGTGTTTCTTATAGATGTTGCCCGGAGATTCTTCATTGCTCACTCAGAACCCCATCCAACTGCTCTCTATTAACTTCACTGAAGCCAATATAATTACTGGCTGATTTGTTTGATCTATTCCTTTCTCAGAAAGTTTCAAAGAAAGTTTCCATATTGCAGATGATATATGTCTGGTGAAGTATGTATAGGTCAAATGAGTGAACTTTATACGGCTGTGCACAAGCACACACACAAACATGGGTATTAGGTAAAACAGAATTTTTATTCTAAGGTAGCATTATTGGCAAAGAGTCTATGGAGAGATAAAAGGCCCTTGAACTACCAGGCTGTTTGAAGACACTGTTAGTGTCTACATCAGTTCCTGGCATTGGCTGGTGCTGTACAAGTGCACTATGCTAAATTGGTGACAAAGAGATAGAAAATAGGTTTTGTATTTATACTAGTCTCTGCCCTAGAATTGCATGTATTGAAGGGTGGCATAAAAATATAAATGAGTTAATAAGGAAACATATGTTGTTGCAGTCAGAATGGTCCACAACTAGCACAACAATGGAGCCGTGCAAAGCACTCTTGGTTGCAGCTACCACATGTTTATTCAGGATCAAACTAAGAGTTTACATTTTAATCTAGAATGGGGCTGCATTGATGGACCACAGCTCGCACCTTATAACAAGTGTTACAGGAGGTAAAGTTACAGATCCCACTTTCAGCTTTAGGGCAACTTATAAATAGAAAAAAAATAATGTAATAATTTATTGCTCTGTTTCATATTCATCAGGGTGCAAGGAGGAAAAACAAAATCCTCCTTTCCTGAATATTTGTGAACCAAGGGAAATCTAGACTGTCACTGCTGTGGCTAAGTGTCGGTTAATTATCAGACCAGGGATTATGCATGCTGGCCCACTTTAAGCCATATGTCTGTTTCAAAGATTTTAAAAAATGCCCAGGCTCACTGAAATAAACAAAACAACAGATGAGAAGCCTTGTTCTGCTTTAAAGGATTTTTCTAAAACCCTCTTTGCCATTACTAAAGCCCTTTATTGAATTGAATCCCTATAATATACATTACTTCTTGTTATGTGTATCAGAGAAACACATTGTTATAGGCTGTGATCCAAATTCAGCTCTTAAGTCACTTACAACACCACTGGTCTCTGGCTGGTGGAATAATATTTTATGGCTGATGTGAATCTGAACATATTTGTGCTGATATAATTTCCAAGCTGGGTTACTCTGAAGCATAATTGTACTGATTCTTGCTGACAGTTTTGAGCATCCGTGCAATCATTTCAAGAATACAACGTTGCATTTTTGCAGTATTTTTGCCATTTCAATGGAAAAAAGACTTCCTGTTCCAGATAAACAAACAGAATGAATTTGAGCAGAACATCAGGCAAAAGGGGGAAGTCTAAACCATGCTGGGACAAGATTCCAAGCTCTGGCTTGCTCATAACAGTGCAATGATTGCCTCCAAGCATTGTCCGTAACAGTTACCATAATATGATACACACGAGCATTCTCAGGATGCATCTTTCTGATACACCATGAGTGTTACATACAATTTTCTTAGCATGCATTATAGAGGTCTTCTGGCCTAGGCTCATTTTTTTTAGAAGTGTGCAGGGCAAAGCCAAAACAAAGGGGAAAGAGAATTGCAGAGGGCCCAGCCTCCACCATATGCCTATTACCATGAAGAAAAAATTAAGGCAAAACTGTAAATGGCACTTGAGGATAATAATGGGATACATTGTTTTGTCTCTGTACATGGTGTACAGCATGCTGGACTGAGGCTCAGGGGATTCAGGTTCTACCTTTTGCTCAGCCATGATACCCACTGTGACTTTGGGCCAGTCACTGACTTTCAGCCTAATCTACTTCACAGGGTTCTTGTGTGGATAAATGCAGAGGAGGAACATGTAAGTCCCTTTGGATTCCTCTCAAGAGGAAAAAATGTGGATTATAAATGTAGCAATGGTAACAACAACAACAACAACACATTAATAATAGTTTGTTCTGTAGTCAAGTAAAGTATGCCAAGCCTAAACATGGAAATGGCAGATTGCAGACTTGGGAAGGGGGAAAACAAGGCAAAGAAAATAACAGAAAGCATAGCCACTTGAGGCACAGAAAAGATCAGGACAGTGAAGAAAGCTGACAGGAAGAAAACTGATGTGTTTGAGAAATGGTGCTGAAAGAGCACTTTGCAAATACCCTGGACTGACAGAAAGACAAACTAGTGGTCCTAAATCAACCCAAGCCAGAGGAAAATTGAGTCTGTCATACTTTGGACACCTCATGAGAAGACAAGATTCACTGGAGAAGGCAATCATGCTAGGGAAAGTCGAAGGCAGAAGAAGAAAGGGAAGACAAAATAAGGGATGACCTGACTCCATAAAGGAAGCCACAGCCTTGAACTTATAACAGCTAACCAGGAATGTAATGGATAGTGCATTTTGGAGAGCTTTCATCCATAGGGACACCATAAAACAAAGATGTCTTGATGGTACATAACAACAACAAAGAGCAAGAGGACTTATGGACCAGTCTATCAGCCTGGCACTGTCTTCTTGTTTCCTCATATGAGGGCTTCTGAACATCTAGAGCAGCCTTCCCCAACCTTGTATCTTCCAGACATATTTAAACTACAATATCCAGAATTCACAGTCAATGGCCCTGCTGGATGGGAATTCTGGGATTTGCAGTCCAAAAGCCTCTGAAGGCCACCAGGTTGGGGAAGGCTGGTCTAGAGCAAAATGAACCGAGGAAGGCTGAGAGGTCTCCAGTGAACCTGTATTAGAGGACTTGTGGAGATGAGGAAATCTCTTTCAGACAGAATTAACCCTGTGTTTGCCCCAGTTCTAGGTTATGATGAATGTGCACTGGCCAAGTGAGCACACAGAAGCTTTTGCCTCAGTGTCTTGGATTCAACCATTTTGCCCAACCTGGGCTTTCAGTGGAGCATTCTAACAATGCAATTCTATACAAATTTAATCTGAAGTAAGTCTCCTTAAATTTAGTGGTGTTTATTCTTTGGTAAGGGTGTATACAGGATGGTAGCCTCCAGCTCAGGGATTGTGTTCTGATCCTGTATCTCCATGTCTCAACACTTCTTTTCTCAACATTTTTTCCTGCCTACATATTTAATTCTCTCCCTGAAAAGAAAGGAAAGGACATTAACATAGTGATTTTTTTTCCATGGTAGCAGCTCTCTTCCAGACTCATTAGGCACAACCTGTTATCTACAAGAAGTAATCTCATTAGGAGCCATTTGGATGAGTGTATGAAAGCACACATGTACACACACACACACACACACAGAGAGAGAGAGAGAGAGAGAGAGAGAAATCGAAGAGGAGGAACTCACTTCATCATTTGAAGATGTGCTACCCTTTTGTGCAATGTTTAAAGGATTATGGAAATCAAGTGTAGCATACTAAGAATATCTTGCGACAAATTATTTTAGGTCCTAAAGCTTTGCATGTGCAGCTTTATCCTTTTTGACAGCTGTTTCTTGGAGCAGTATGTATGATCACAGAATAACCTGATTTGATGAGTGCATGCCATCTGCTAGAACTGCAAGCTCCTCCCTCACAGCCCCCTGGGATAGCCTGAAAATTGACTCAGTCTTTTGTATCCAGTGAGGAGAATTTTTTCTAGCTACTTCCATAGTTTAACAACTTACTTCTTGCTTGCTTATCCTGTCAACCCATAGTGGTAACTAAATGTATTGTGCCGCCTCTCTCTAAGGCTCCTTCGGTGTATACATATTCCCCCCCTCTGTGTTTATCAAAGGCTGGAGGGGTTCAGAGGAGGGCAACAAGGCTGATCCAGGGACTGGAAACAAAGACCTATGTGGAGAGATTGAAAGAATGGAGCAGGGCAGCTTCAAGAAGAGAAGAATTAGACGAGATATGATGGCACTTTTCAAATACTTGAAGGTGTCACAAAGAGGAAGAATGGGATCTCTCCTTGATCATCCCAGAGTGCAGGTCATGGAATAATGGGCTTGAGTTACAGAAAGCCAGATTCTGGTTAGATATCAGGAAAAAAAAATCCTGAATATTGGACCATACAATTAGAAACACAGAAACAGAGCAAGTCAGAAGGGGCCTCCCGGAACATCAAATCAAGACCCATCCACTCGCCAAAAGACTTGTTTCCGGTCTGCTTGTTGATAAGGACTGACATAGCTGTTTGAATTATTGGGCTTTTCTTGGGGACACAGCTGTGGGGACTGTCAGGAGGAGCACCTGCACTTCAAAACTTATCATTACACTACTGAATGCAGAGAGTTGCTTAAGGCAACACCTGGACTTCTCCAGGATTTCCTGAAGCTTGGCTCAGTCCTGTTTCAAGGGTTCTAGTGCAGCTAAGAAGTGATTTATCATCACTGTAGGCTTTCAAGTAAATCTGGTAGAAGGAACTACGGATTGGCAGTGGAGAGCATGCTTTGCATGCAAGAGAACCCATGCTCCATTTCAGATATTTCTAACAGAAAAGGAATAGAAGTAGTTCATTCACAAAAAAATCTCTGTCAAATAATCTTGGGATCTTATTCATTCATTACATCTACAACGTTTTAAAATTATTTTACTGCTTTCAAAAAATCAACTGGTGAACAGTGAAAAGTAAAATGTCAAGATATCAAACATCATACCAGTAACATCAAATTGCACTAATAAGATTATGGCTAGTCTTTTACTCAGGAAATGCTTGCTTAAATAGAAATGTTTTTAGCAGATGTTGCAAACAGAGCAACACTGGCATCTGCTGAACCTCAGTTGTGGGGAATTCCACAGAGAAGAATCCAACACACCAAAAGCTCTACTTTGAAAAGACTCTAAACAGAACTCAGGTTAATACAGAACCATAAGGAGTGCCTCATATGGTGACCTCAGTGACTGGTCAGGCTGATAAAAGAGAAGTTAAACTCTGAAGTGCCCTGGTCCAAAGTTGCTAGGGCTTTTTAGAAAAACCTTAAACCTAGCCTGGTAGCAAAGGGACAGACCCCAGCAGTAGGCAAGCTGCTGTGTTCTGTGCTAGCTCCAGCTTCCAGGCCTATCTTCAGATTATCCACACAAAGAATGCGTTACAATAATCCAGTTTTGATGCTACTGGATGCTACTGCATTGTATGCTACAGCCCCAGTCAGGAAAGGCTGTAGCCAGAGGAGCAGCTGAAGCTGCTAGAAGGCCATCCTAGCAACCGTGACCACTTGGGCCTCCATCAATAGTTAAACTAGGTTAAGTGCCTAGACTCTAATTTTTAGAACACTTTGTCATACATTGCAGCTGCTTTTACATCATAAACTGGCAACTGCATTATCAAGTGAGGAAACACAAATCATTGGGATTGGAATGCAAGCTGGAGCAATGGTTACCAAACAGGCTAGGCTTTAGACTCAACTCAGCAGACAAAGAACCTACTGGGTAAGGCCCTGCAAGCTCACAAACCATGATACCATGTCTTCCCTAAGGAGGCAGTAAGCACAAGTGAAACTCTCATTCCCCCAAAGCTAATGAACCATGTGATCAGGATATCTGACATATGACACACAGCTGGCTGTGGGGTTGGAGAAAACTGGGGATGAACAGCTCAGGCTCATTTCTCCTTCTTTAGGAGCAAACTTTCTCCAACTGGTGCCCCCAGGTCTGTTGAGTGACTCCCATCATTCCTTACTCATGCTGACTAAGGTTTATGGTATATAAGGAGACACTCACTGCCTCTCCCTGATGTGGAAGAGATACTGGGACATCTCACAGTTACTTGGACACACACACTGAATCTGAAATGTCCTATTTGGTGGAGGTGGAGAGGAGGAAGCACAAGAGCAATGCCACCAACGATCAGGGTATAGAGGTGACTGGAAAGGCATAGTGACATTCAGAATGAGAAATCTGCTACAGAATGATTCCCTGAGGAATGGGTAACCTCAGGGACATGAGTTAAATTATTATTATTTGGTTATTTGATTATTGAATTGATTTCTACACCACCCATAGGCAAAGCTGTTTGGGTGGTTTACAACAGGTTTCCTGAGGTCTCAATGCAGCCCTCAATGCAGCCATGGCCCCTTTCCCTGGCCCTACTTCCCTATTATTTGGTTATTTCACAGCTTTGGGCCAGCTTTTTTCTCTAGTCTAAAAGACTGAACTGCCTCTCCCATACCTCAGCGACCAGCAGAGAGAGAGAGCTTCAAGATGCATTATGTCGTTATTCTGACATCACTTCTTTGGCTTCTGCCACCCCCCTCCACCAGAATGCAGCCCAGGATACCTACCCCTGGCCTGTACCCTTTCCTATATTGTAACAACAGTGAAATGGCTGGGGGTACACTTATGGGTCTTGGTGAAGATCAGGAAAGAGCATTCCCAAGACAGTACCTGTCCCCTCTCTGAAGTGGGTGCTGCCAACACTTTCAGAAAATTGTTCCACAGAGAAGCATTCAGGTTCCCGTGACACCATCTCCCATCACTAAAAAGCGTGCTTAACCAGTAAGAAGATATGCGTTTCTATGAAATATAAGGATGTTCTAGCCTGAAGAATACAGATTTTGCCTGGATTTTTAGCTGGTTTATCCTTAGCCATCTCTAAAATGACAAATTACATAATAATATCAACTTCAGAAACATTCTTTGTGGCTTTGCATTTTCCGTCGCAAATTCCAAAGTATCTTATATAAACATAATCTAGGATGAAATAGAGGGCACAAGACAGAACTTGGAGGGTGGCAAGGGCTAAAAGTCAGCACATGGCGGTAAAAATGACTGGATCCATCCATTCCTCTGCACTCAGTGGGTTTTCTTTCCAGTGTTTGCCTTTTGTAGGCAGAGTAGAATATAATATGAATGTTCGAATGGTTGCTCCACTGCTTATAGATGGATCAGTAGCTCCTTCTCTTTGTCAGACTAGCCTTTTGATGTACAGGAAGTGTTTTTGTCAAGCAACCATAAAGGATTTCCCTGGCTGTCCTAGGAGGTCTGAACCATGTGCTTTTTGTCATCATGTAGATCAGTCCTCAGAGTTAATGGAATTTTGTCAAGTGATATGCATAGACTTGGGAAAATGAGAGCATAGACTCCTAGGTGAACACCCCATAAAAATCAAAACGACATTCATCATTAAGAGAAATATCACCTACAAACTTATATGTGGTAATTGAACAGTAAATTTCCTTGGACATAACTGGCCATAATTCTGAGTAAATGACATGCATAAGATTTCACTGTCAGATGGCTAATTGTGTCATTAAGCCCTTTATTGCATGTTGAAAAACATTACATAAAATAGTTCATCAAGAGAGTGATTTTTGCTGCTCGCTTGGATGAAAAAGGGGAGATTCCTCTGAAAGAAATGCCTAAGTCCTCCCTGGTGTACAAAAGGTTCACTTTTAGCAAATTGCAGTTGTACAATAAATAAATAAATATTTTGCTGCCAGCGCTTTAGCAATGCTCTTTTAAAAGAACATAGAACTGTAATAAAAAACCAACTTAATAGTCAGCTGTACCTGATAGTCAAAGATTAACACAGAATCTTGTAATCTTGGTGTGTAATCAACTGATTGTAAATTGTCCTGAGAGCATTTGCCAGTTGGATGTTATACTAATATAATGTATACACAATAAGCAGTTACTACATTCAGTAATGGAGCTGCCATAAAATTTGCGCAACAGCATTTATAAACCTTGTACACATTTCTACCACTCTCTGAGTATAGTGCCTTTTTTCTCACATACTCAGCCTACACTGTGAACACTCTGGGATGAGGTAGTGTTAATTTGGATAGATTTGGTGTTAAGCACTATTTTGCCATAATGGCAAGTATAGGAAGGAAAAGAATTCTGAGTAGGCTGCACTGGTCATCTTAATGGGTGAGGTAATTGGCTTATTCAGGTAACCTCTCTGAGACCACCAGCTCATGGGGAGGGGATTTGGGGAGGGAATTACCTATGGTCCATTGTGGTATCATTACATCCAAGCCTGAGCAGCTTGGATGCATTAGTCAGGTACATCCCCAGCACAACTTTAGGATAACCTGGCAAGGAAAAGTGCAGGTCAGTTTATGGACTAATTTGCCGCTTAGAGTTGCCAGTGTGTCCTCCCAGCTCTCCTCTTAAGAGTTATGGGGGGGGGGCACACTTTTTGATAAGGTGCTGATATGTTACTGCACTGCAGATCCCTTAAAGTTAACAGTAATGTTGTGCCATTTGCTGATCTCATGACCATTTCATATTATCAAATTCCGATGCATGAACAACATACTCTTAAAACATTAAAAAATAAGGAGAGAGAATTGAGAACACATTTAAATTTCCAAGGAAGCACTTAACTTTGTTACTGTGACTCTTAAATTCCAACTGTGAGCTGCCCTGGAACATTTTATGGAAGGGCAGGCTATTCCCTAAATTAAAATAAAATCATCCATTTTTTTAAGATTTCAATCAAAGTCAGCAAGTTTTTTACGTGTAATTATTTCAAGGCAGCAGTTCAAGCAAAATATGCCCTGTCCAAAACCGTAGTGCAAGAATAAGGCAGCGTCAAAACAGAAATGTGATAGAAGTGGCCGGGAAGCACGGACAGGCTACAAACTGAAGGCTATATTGTCCCCATAAAATTCCATGAATGCACCAGTGCAAGTGTTCATTAAGCCTCATCTAAAAGCCTTCTAGATATTAACTTAGCCCACTTCAGGCAACGGTAAAAGTATATTTTGAGAAATGTTATTGGGTACTCTTGCACATCATGCTAAGGCACCCCGTAACTAAGTCACAGTGGGTGCTTTGTTTGTTGAATACTCCACAGTGTGATCAATGGATGATCAGGCTCACTGAAGGCTTTTGTCCTTCTTCTCGTTCTCCTTGCTCCATCACCTGTTCCAGAGTAATTTGTGGCCAGAACCCATCTTGTCTCTCACTCTCCATGCCAGTTGCAAATTTTATTTGCCACTGTGTTTATGTGTGTATATGTGCATACAGAACCTCAGAAAAGCTATTTCTCATTTTGGATTCTGAAAATTGCTCAACTATGTTCATAATTTTTATTATTACTTGTTTTTTCACAAGTGTGCTCATATAACTGCCTGATATATGAAGTCTTGCTGGGTTCATTTCCTTGTCTAGTTTCGTTTTCAAAGGGAGAATAAACTGCATATAGGCTGATATGTGCGCAGTAGCCAAAGTCCAATTACCAAGCTGTTAATAGAAATGCACGAGAAAAAAGCAGCAAAAGAACACGCAACAAAAGTGGGGGTGGAGAGGGGGAGAGAGCAATATCTCCCCCTTAGCAGTGTAATACTCTGCATTTTAAGTGGTGCATTGACAGTTATCTACAATTTCAACATTTCTACTGAGTATTCCTCAGAAAGGGCAGGGGTATATTAATTTGCAAGTCCTTTTTAAAACAGGTACTGCAGTTCCCTGTCAGTTCTAAAAAACACAGAAATGCACACAACGCTGATGACTAAGAATCCTGCATTAGCTGCAAACCAGGCTTCTTTGCAATTTTTTAGGAGGATTTGTGCCGTTTGCAAAGGGCACTGAAATCTATCAGAGACTCATGATCAGGTCCCGGAAGCACCACTCCCACATTGTTTGGAAAAATCCCCCATGCAGAGCAGCTTTCCAGGTGGAAAGAGGAACCCATAAAAGCCGCCTTTCTCTTCTGTCTCCTGTGTCCATTCATAAGAGCTCTGACTTTAAGCCATTACGCTATTATGTTCTATAACAATGTCAGTGCATACATATTGTAGATCAAATTCATCTCATTCATTTCTTCAGTGATCTTGTGCTTAGGCTGAGAAATAGCAAAAATGCCCAAGGCAACTTGGGGATCTTCAAGGGTGCAGCAGCTTGGTGGTCATGGTGGCTTGTGTGGGGCTCTGTGGCAGTTGTCTGGGATCAATGATCTGATTGTAGACATTGATAAATATTGCAACAAATACTGTGCAGATGAAATAGGCTTTCTTGGTTATAGGGGGGTTATATATGCAGAGGAGATGAATGGTGAGAGCACATCCTAGGAGGTGGATGGAAGCAGGGGGCCTCCCGAATGGCAACTTTTGACCTACTGTATGACAGGAGACTCCCCCAACTATACATTCTTTAGTGCCGCAGACATTCATATGGCAGAATCCTAAATTCAGTCTAAGTGGTACTCCTGAATAATGTGTGCCTTATTCTCTACACCCATAGGAAGATACAAGAATGGGCTCCACCTTCTATACCTAGCAAGTGAGAGGAAAGAAGCATGATGATTTGCAAAGAATTATAGCTACAATGTGAACTGGGTTTTTTCTGCATTTAAAATAAACGCCTTTTATGCTTTGCAAAGTGCCCAGAGAGCATCATCTGTTGGCTGGTACAGAAATTATACAAATAAATAAAACTATAGTTATGATTGCTGATGGTCAATTGAAATGCTATTCCAAACAGTAAAACTTAATTGCATATTTTAATTAAAACACCTTCCTTTCAGGCTCTATATATGGCCTATAAGATTACAGAAGGATCTGTGGACCTGTCAGATTCCAAGCACTTCTCCACGGCAGGCCCTGTTCAGGGCTGGAGCCCTTCCCAGGGACCTTTCAATTTTGAAATCAGACATTGGCA
Source organism: Varanus komodoensis (assembly GCF_004798865.1). Classification (NCBI taxonomy): domain Eukaryota; kingdom Metazoa; phylum Chordata; class Lepidosauria; order Squamata; family Varanidae; genus Varanus; species Varanus komodoensis. Next base: position 4,025,583 of record NW_025335761.1, read on the forward strand.
AGTTTAACCAAGGTTTAATCCTGGCTCTTCAACATGAAAATTCATAATTACTATGCACGCCTTCTCTCCTAGCTGAACTTGGTACATTCCTAGGTCTGTTGGTAAAGCCCTAAATACAAAGGAGAATGCCAAGGAACAAATACAGCCACAAGATCAAAGCAAAGCTAAGCATCGACAACATGAGAAGTATAACTGGGGTACACAAAACATAAGACCTGTATTTTCCCCCAGAGGACTAGAAATGGAGGGTAATGTGATCTGGCCTTCAGACCCCTGATAAGACCCAGCTGCAAATAGTAAAGCCAGTGCTCCAGACTTCCTCCTCCTAAGGTGTTCCATACTTTTGTGGAGTTCCCCTACTCTTGGGTAGGAATCAGGTTTCTTCAACCTTTTGGACAGGAGCCCCCATGCCTGTCTCTTTTGGCAGACACTTTACAGCCAGCTGGCTGCTTGGCCACCTCCTCTTTATGTGAAGTAGGCTCGAAAGAGCCACCCCCAAGGGCCACTGAACCAGAGGGCTACTTGCCTGCCTCTGAAGGGTGCCTCTAGGAAAGCTGGAGTCAGGAGATCTCACTAGGGGTTTGGCCTCTGAATCCCACCTGTGAAGGAGATTTCCTGGCCTAGGTCCAAATCAAGCATGACAAGTGTGTATCAGAAACAGAAATATGAAATATTTCCACTGAAGACTGCTTCATGCACATCCTTATTGGAAAAAATGCACAGAATTATTTTCCCTTGATTTTTTAAAACATTGATTCTCTTAACATTAAGATGCTTAACTGGTTGCTTAACATTTTTTTTTTAATGCAGGCAGTTCCTTGTCCCACATTGGACTATGCCCAAATACAGTTTGAGCATAGTCTTGCTAAAATCATGTAGTTTCATGCCTCGCTTACTCCAACTGGTGTGGTTTTAATCCCATGCGTAACACTCCCAGTGAAGCCCATGGGACAGCAAGGTGCTTAGCACTCCCTGGATTGTGTCCCCTGTTCACTCTACCCACAAAGTTCACGGTGAAGTAAATGCTGCAGAAACTTACTTTTACAGAAAGTAAATGTTTCCGTAACTAATGACCTGGAGGCACTGTGTGAGATGATGTCCAAACTTTAGCATGTGCCACACTCTGGTTACTTTCCTGCCATAACAAAATAGTTTCTTTCAGTTGACTTATTAAGCCCTAATAAGAAAAATAAGCAGGTTCTAAAATTTTATTTTTGGAGAATGAGGTTTTATATAAAACGTTAACACTTCTTGCCAGTGTTACTTGACCATGAAAAGATCTTGGAAATAACGCTTTGTTTCAATTTGTGTTACCAAGTTTTATAAGCTGAAGTCTGGTGATCCTGTTGCTTTCTGGTCTGTGGATATTTTAACACACTAATAATTTTTCTTTGTGATAAAGGGCTGGCTGCCTTCCTCCTTCTTCTCCACTAATATTCATTTCTGACAGCATGAGCTGAGCTGTATTTCTTCACCAGTGTGAAGGTGGAAGAAATAAATGCCAGTCACTCAGACCTCAGACATGTCAGTGTGGTCTGGGTATTTGCTGGCTTCTCCCTAAAACATAAAACTGTAGATGTTCTGTGAGTCTGAGAACCAGACCTTCTGAGTTACAGGCAGCCACACAGGATGAATAGCCCAGAATGAATAAGCAAGAACATCGACACCTCTGTGCATATGCCTTACCTAACCACTAACCAGCATCTTTATACTGGGAGAAACAGTATTCTGGTATTTTCCTTGCAATATGGAGGTACACATCTCTTTGGAAAATAGTTATTCTCTTGAATAATTTTGGACTTTTGCAATGCTTCCTGTGTGGAACTTTTCTTTAAGATGGTCAAGAAGCTGCAGCTGGTATAAAATACCTGTCTGTGTGCTGATGGAGCCTGAGAGATTTGAACCTTCATCACTAGCTCCCAGTGAGCACCAGGCCCAAGTCAAGGTGTTGCTGCTAGTGTACAAAGCCCTAAATGTTTCAGGACCCCAAGTGCTTGGGGCTGTCTGCCTTTTTACTAACCTGGAACTTCAGTTCACCTGTGCAGCCTTTGCTTGGGGAGCTGAACATTTTGTGAGGAAAGGAGGGATCTAAATGCAACAAATGGAAACAGTCTATTTTCATGAACAAAGCAGTCCTGAGGTTGTACAGCAATACAACTCTTCACTTCAGTTGGAAGAAACAGATTAATGTGGGTGAAAACCTAGACAGATAAAAGAGCTTATTTGCTCATTTTCTACACTAATGCCTCCCATTTCTAGTAAGCATATGTAAAAAAAAAAGTACATCTTACCATGTTGTATTCCTAACCCTACTATGTACTTTTCTTCTTTTAAAGAAGCTTTGGCAAGTTAACTGAGGTCAATGTGTGTTGTTTTGTCTCTTATTTAACATGCCCCTTTAATCTCCTTATGTCATCGTTCTTTCTCATAGATAAATGACATAGATGCACTGTATGTCCCGGGACCAAACTAAACATTCTGTTAATTATGCATAGCCCTACTTTCTTGTGTATTTTAATAGATTTTTATGGTAAATTTAAAAGTCAAAACAGAAACTTAAAAGAGTAAAAGTAAAATAAAATATTCATTTTCTCACATGAGATTTGACTGACTCTATTGTAGTGAATTTATGTATTTTATGTACCTCTACAGTGGTACCTTGGTTCACTAACTTAATTCTTTCCACGATTCTGGTCATGACTTAAATTGGTCACGAACCAACTCAAATTCCCCCATTAAGGTTCAATGTAAATAAGGTTAATCCGTTCTGTAAATATTTTTTTCAATCACAAAAATTTGAAACAAAGTAACAAAGAACAACAAAGTAACAAAGAACAACAAAGTAACAAAGTACAGTACAATAGAGAACACTAACCTAGGTGTGTGTGTGGGGGGGGGAGGTTATTGTTTGGAGGGAGAGTCTCTCTCCATAAGGACATCAGAGAGATCTCCTTCAGGGGTTTTCTCTCTTATTTGTCTCTTAGCTGCAGGATCAATTTTGGCAAAAAATCTGCACTTTCTGGTCACCTTCATTACCGCTCTGCATGTTCTTTTTACCACCATGCTTGCTCTGCACTTTCTTTGGAGCCATTATTCAATATTATTATTGAATTCATTATTATTATTGAATAACACTTTATAGACCTGTATGTGCTAAAAAGCACACTGAAAAGCTTCACAGCAAGTGACCACAGGTCTGTCTGTGACTGTGAGCGGGGTAGATGGGCGTGATTGCAATCGTGCTTGTGCGGGGAAGATGGCCATGATTGCGATTGTGTTCATGCAGGAACATGGCGGTGATCATGGTTGTCACCTGATGTGGAGTTTCTAAACGGAGGCAAAAATTTTCCAAAATTTTTGTTCGTGAACCGATTTGGTCACAAAAGGAGGCGTTCGTGAACTTAGGTACCACTGTATATATTTTATGTATGGCAAGATATACTATTACTGTTAAAGCTAGTTATGCAGAGACTTCAACAAAGGCAGTCCACTCGCTCATGTATTACTCCAGCTGTCAACCCTATAACCACCCATTCAAAAATTAAAGTGTCATCAGCTTCCCCACCCACGCTTCCACTGCAGGCAGCCATTTGTCTGGCTGCTGTTTTAGTATTAGTCTCTTTGGAAGAGTAAATCTATTGTTTCATTAATCCCTACAACAGCCATGTAAGGTAAGTTGGTGTTGCTATTGCCATACTACGATGCAGTGAGCAAAGCCATATCCAGTGAGGAAGTTCATGGGTTGCAGAAGGACAGAATAGATGTTGAGGGGGATGGAGAGACAGAGAGAGATTGACTGTCTATCCTGCTTTTCCACCTAAAATGACACCAAATGTTCTTAATCACTCCAATGCATCCGCATGTATTTGTTTTATATGTCAAGAACTCTACATCAGCTTCTGACAATCTGATACATTTAGACGGCATTAGCCTCCAAAAGACCCGCCCACCCACCTTTATTTTCTTTTCTAGTTTCTTAATTTGTATCATCATGGATGTAACAACAAAATCGGAATGTAGGTGCATAAGGAAGGACTGCTGAGGAGAACATTAGGCAGAAAAAGGCAGAGAAGGAGAGCACCAAGGGTGGTTTGGAAGAAGCCAAAGATCAAACCATTATCAGTCTGCTCCAGAACATTTCCAGAGTGGTGTGAAGAGAGCAACCAGCCCTCCCATCCACAGGCGGTTCATGCTTACCTGCTTCTTCCAGTTCTTTATTTATATCCTGCTTCTTTTCCGGCATGGAACCCATGCCCCCTTCTCTTTGTTTTATCCCACATTCCTGTGATGACTTGAAGTGTAGGCACTTTTCGCATGCTCGGGGCACCCTTTCTAATTTAAGATGCAAACTTTTCAATTTGTGCTAAAACAACACGTTCTGGTAAATGCATAGCATGTAGGCAGTCCTCATGATTTTGCTTGTTTTACTCTACTGTATGGGACCCCAATCCAGAATCAGGTTGCTGCATGCAGGCTGGGAGGGGGGAGTTAAATGCTCCCACCAAGCCATTTAAACCCATAAAGCTGCCCCCTCCCATATGTGGATGCAGTGGCACAGCAGACTTAAACCACTGAGCTGCTGGGCTGCCAATCAAAACATCGGCAGTTTGAAGCTGCGCCATGGGATGAGCACCCACTGCCTTGTCCCTCTGCCAGCCTAGCAATTCGAAAGCATGTACTGCAAGTAGATAAACAGGTACCACTTAGGTGGGAAGGAAACGGCACACCTTGACCACAGTAATGTCTTTGGGCAGCTGTGGCTCATGGCCTTTGAAATGGAGATGAGCACTGCCCCCTTTAGCCTTTTTGGCTATTGGGGTAAAATCCACAGGAACTCCTTTCCTTTCCTTCCATTTGTGGACTAAAGAAGGAAGAAAAGCTTCATTGGCTCCAGTGGAGTTTCCCACCCTCGCACTACTTTAAACAAGAGAACAAATAAGTTCTGCTGGATGCTATGCAGTGAATGCGGTGTAGAGGTTAGCTCAGCCTGTGAAAGAGCCCTGTCCACTAGGCATTCGTCCTTTTGTCCATGACAGAAGCAAAGAGGAGAAGAGAATTCGGGAGCTAGAAGGCCGCCAATGGTAGACTCTCTTCCGAGCCACTGACATGTATGACACAGCCTTCCCACCTGCACAGAAATACTGTGGCCCTCCTGCACCCCACTAGCATCCTTTTTTTCCCCCAGTGCCAGCACTGAATCCAGTCCAGCTTATCTAATGGAGGAGCCCCATTGCCCTGCCTCCTCTCTGAGAGACTGACGGTGCGTCCAAATGCCTCCGTGGCAGAGGCATACTTTTGCCTCTGTCCACTCTGTGATGCCATCCTCGGTGGCACATCATCTATCTGATCCTGTCCACCTTGCAATCTCGTCCACAGAATTCCTGTCCATTTTTGAAGCAGTTGCGTGTGGTAAACCGATCAGCATCAGCTAATGCTGTCCCACTGACATCTGCTCACAAGCCCCCAATTCTGCCCTTTCAGTTTACATTAGCTTACAGTACCACTGTGAGAGCTTGTTCAAATTAAAAAATAGGATCGACTTAGCTAGTGCCTTAATTACAGTGAGTGAAAAGAAGGAAAGACTCCCTGGGGTCTCTTACCCTAGTTTTCCTCTTAATCCTCCATTGTCCTTTAACAGACTCGTGCTGGGCTGGGCTGAGCCATCCTTTTGACAAAAAGGCTGGATGTGATCAGATCTAGATTAGATGCTCTGGGTTACATCTCTTAACCTATGCATCTTTAGGCAGAAATCACAAAAGGCATGCAATTCCCAGCATGCCCCAGCCAGCTATCCTGGCAATGGCCTGCTGGGCCCATGTTGCCTGAGCTGAGGCACTGAAGTCTGCCATGCGCCCTAGTCAGTGGTACAGGTATTGCACGTAAGGCCATTACGGAAGATCTCTCACATCCAGCCATGAGTGGTGTTAAATGTGGCACGGATTTGTTCCCAGTTTGCTGCAGCCACCCGCTGAGTTCCAGAAGAAAGAGTCACTGCACTATGGGAAGCAGCTGCAATAAGGAATTAGGAAAATTAAGCACATACTCTTCCTGCTCTCTCCCTCATTCTCTTTGTGTGTTTCCATCATATTTAAATTGGTGTTCCTGCAGTGCTCTTTCTGGGAGATTCATAAATGGCTCCTCTCCCCCTCTTGGGTGCATGCCCTAAAGTGGTGAGGTGTGAGAGTGTAAGAGAAGCCAGGAGCAATGCCACCAGGATGGCAGACTCTTTCCCTAGACTGGTTTCCTAGCAGGGTCACCCACAGTGGAATCGGCAAAGCTGGGACAGCAGACTAAGATGCATCCACCCTCTCCAGGAGGAACAGCACATCAGCAGAAGAAAATGGGTACCTCTAATGGCCATGGGGGAGAGAAACTCCTGAAGGGCAGCTACTGGGCAGCAGCAATATTTCCAGAGGACACAGACAATGGCAGTGAAGCACAAGCTCACAATTGTTAGTGTCATGCAGAAGGCAATGATAGGCCACTTCCGGAGATTCCTACCTTGCAAACTCCAGAGGAAACAAGAAAGACTCACTGAGGAAAACAGTAAGACTAGGGAAAGCTGAAGCCAGAAGAAGAAGAGGAAGAGGAAGAGCAAATATGGGATGGATCAATTGCACAGAGGAAGTTATATCCTTGAGCTGACAAGAGCTGTGCAGGGCTGTGAAGGACAGGGTACTTTGGACGACAATTATTCACAAGCTGCCATAAGTCCAACTCCATGCTTGTCCATTCCACTATCAGGCACTGAACAATGATAGAGAAAGGGGCATAAGGGTCAAGGAAATATGACAGAGTAAGACCCAATCATTTGGTTGACCACACTGACGAAGCAAATAGCCTTTAAGAAACCAAGACAGAAATGCATACCGAAATTTGTATTTTTGTGCAGTCTGCAATACAGTTTGCTGCAGGAAAAACATGCATATGCGGGGGCGGGGGGGGGGGGGGGGGG
>NW_025335761.1:4032637-4059342 GCF_004798865.1 Varanus komodoensis
AGAGAGAGAGAGAGAGAGAGAGAGAGAGAGAGAGAGAGAGAAGTACCCAGAACTGTATTATTGCAATGTAAAGTGTTTGAAGAAATGGGTGCTTTTAACATGTGAACACAAAGATGTATGAAATTCCATACAGTTTCATTTATTTGGAAAAGGAATGGACCAAGGTTGATCTTAACCAGACAGCAATCTCAGCGAAACCAGGAGTGACTGGTCTTTCAGTCTCTATCAGTAAGGTTCTTTGCAAGCGTCTCTCCTCACCTTCTCTGTTCCAGACAGGCTACAAAAAGAGATTTTTTTAATTAAGTGTCTTGTAGATCCCTATTATACCATATGGGTGGCAGCTTGTGTTTCATTTAATGAGTCACAGCATGTTTTTCAGTCCTGAGGGATAGTGTGAGCTTTCAGTGTAGAGTTTGGAAGAACAGCTCTTCTCAATCAGTCTCAAAGTAGACCGGAAAAGAAGCAAAAAGGATCAGATATACAAAGTTGATCCTTTTCAGCTATTGTCCTAAGTGGCCCTTTTTTCAGGGTTTGCCAGTTAGTGGGATGTATGGGATACATTATTTTTAAATAGGTATGAATCATTTACAGAAATAGGCATATATAATCTCCCTATTGCCTGGATACTAGAATCATGCAATTTATGGGAGTGAAAAGGAAACATTTTAAACCTATTATAAAAAATAAATATACGTTCCCTGTTTTATGTGCCATCTGTGCTAGAAATAGACTTTAATTCCATCTGAAAATGATGGGAAAAGAAAATCAACTACAGCGAAAACTAAACAGCGGGTTTATATTCGGTCACTTTCGTGTCATACATGCAGTAAACACACATTATCAGTTGCCTAATCAAATCTAAAGCTGTTTCACACTATCTTTTCAATGCCTATGTTTAACCTTGTATTATGCCCAAACTCACACACTCTCTCTCAATCATTTTTTAAAGATAAGATTCAATATATATTGTTGGCTGCTTTGAACTTCTTTAAACACATTAAGTCCTTCAGGGGCTGCCCCTGACTGTCTGTTGCAGTACAGGCCCAATTCAAAGTGCTGAATTTAACATACAAAGCCCAAAACAGCTTGGGGGCAGGATATCCAAGGCAAGACCTTTCTTCATATATGCCTGTCTGATCACCGAGATCCTGGTTGGAGGTCCTTCTCCGTGAACGACCTCCCAACGAAATGAGTCGTTCCGCATTCCACCTTTGGAACTCACTTCTCGAGGAGAAACGCCAGGCACGATCACTGCTTTCCTTCTGGCACCAGGTGAAAACTTTTTTTATTTCACAGAAGCTTTGGACATTAATTAGTTTTAATAATTTTATCCAACCTGCTGCTGCCTTTTTATGATCTTTTAACCACCAGATTATATTTAAGCTTTTAAATTGTTTTAATATTTGGATTAATTAAGCATATTTTAAATTTCTGATTTGAGTGTGTTTGAATTTTAATTGTTAGGTTATTATATTTTTATTTTTACTTGTTTAATGGGTTTAATCATTTAAATCTTGTCTTATTGTTTGCTATTACTTATTGTAAGCCACTCAGAGAGCCTTGCTGGCTTTCGGTGCAGCATGTAATAAACAAACAAACAAACAAACAAACTCTTTGGTTCCTTAATTCCATGTAACAATTACATCTTTAGTACATAACATAGATGATATATATTAATTTATTGGTGTTTGTGCAGTGAATGAGACAAACTGTACAATATATACAGACCTGCTGGTATCCTACTTTCTGTCAGCTATCTTTTCATTTCTTTTTAAATTTTCACACAATTTCCTTTACTGCCACCTTATAGAACAGCTACAAATTCACAGCTGGTTCTCAGGAGGCTGTTGTTCCTCTCCAAACTGTTCATTCAGTAATACATGGAAACAGCAGATGAAAAAGGAAGAAAAATTGCAAACGCCAAAAACATGGGGAAATTGAAAGTTCCTCTTGCTGTACAGGTACAGCAGATGTCTTATTAATATGCTAAATAAAGCTATAAAAGTTATGGTCATAGCCATATGTCTAGTATTGTAAATATTCCTTACTCATGATGGGAAATTTAATTAGGATGCCATTTAAAACATAAGCCCCTAAAGAGAATTCTGTGCAGCTTCAAATACCACAATTCACATTTTCCCCTGATGTAAGCAAATGACACTAAAGGAAGCAAAAGCTGCAATGCCTTAATGGGGTAAACCTTGGTCTATCAAAAGCACAGGTGGACCCTTACATATGAAGATACTTGAGGCATATGTAGCCTGCATTTTTGTGAAGTAACAGCATGGAGGAGAAGAAGAAAACAGAAAGATGAAAACGAAGATGGAAGACATGTGCTTGTTGAATGCAGCCGTTTTGGGCTTGAAAGCTGAAACACGTCCCATTGCAAATTTAGCAGATATGCTGTGACTGGTGCTCACAATAAATCTTGGCAGACAGTGAGCAATGGCGTCTGTCATCTCTTCTAATTTGTCTCACACAGCAGGTAATTTTGCCTTGATTGGATCAGTTTTATGTGATAAAATCCACAAACGGAGTGCAGTGTGCGGATGGGGAGGGGTGTAGGATTTGGACTTGTTTTAATTACAGTAGACCCACTGAAATCAGTGGGATGTATGACAAACCTAAATCCCACTCATTTCAATGGGTCGGCTGGAAGTGCCATTCAGTCTGGATCTGACCATGTGTTTTGTGTCACACGATGTACTGTTCCCGAGCCTTGCACTTCACCATTCACTCATTTTCCTGCCTTCTTCCACTGCCTCTTGTAAAAGCTGGACTCCAGCCGGTGGGAAAGGATGATGAACAAAGGGGCCAGTGAGACAGGAGGCAATAGCTGCAGAGTCGCTAAATGCTTCCGAATCCTTCCAAGGCAGGATTTTTGGGCTGTGTTCTGTTAACTCATACCTGACTCTGTTAATTCAGTAATTTATCAACAGAATTTGTTTCCCCACCAGCTACTGACGGAAATTGCCATGGAAGCCAAATTATGCAACACATCAGCTTAAAACTGCTAAAACCAAACCAAACCAAACCAAACCAAACCAAACTGCACAGCGATCAGTTTTTAAAATGCCATATGCACTAACTGGCAATTATGAGTCTCTAATAACCAGGCCAAACCATCAAATCAAAAGGGCTCTTGGTGAAGGGCAGTTGTCAAAAGGCAAAAGCTGACCTGTGCTGGTACCAGTTTAACCTCCAGGGAAGGGTATTTGCCAGCTGGGATACTAGCACTGACAAGGTCCTGTTTCAAGGTGATAGTATAAACACAAGAAACTCCCTGGCAAATCTCAGTGCACGGGCAGGATGACACAGTAAGAGGCGCTCCTTTTACGGTCTGTCTTGATTTTAAGGGCTTGCTAGGTTTCATTCAGCCCCTGGTTGGAAGTTCCTCTAACAAGGAATGGGAGATAATAAAGTTAGAGGGGAAGCAGGAGCTGTGTGAAAGCAAGACAGTCAGGGCTGCCCCTCCATTAAAAGCAACATATTGTTGGCACTGAAAACAGAAATGACAACTTTGTTAAGACGTACTGAACTGCCTCATTTATCAGCCATGCAGCCAATTCCTCCCTCCTGCATCACAGCCTTTGTCAAACAGCGCACAAGAATATCCTCATTTTTAAAAGGTGGCAAGCAGACACTTCACCCTGACAAACCAGAACAGCATTGTCTATCAAAAAGCAGTAGTGAGGAGAAAGGGAATTAACTCAATAAAAAATTAGAGCACCAGTTATTGTCAGCACTGGATTTGCAATGTGAGTTCCACCTCTGGACCTATGAGCAGAAGGCACTTTCCAAATCAGAAGGACCCTTAATATGGTAAGTGCAGTACAAAAGTTACTATTTGGGATGTAGGGCTGAAAGAGCAGGGGTAATATTACTCTAGGATTTCGTGGATATCCTTCTAAACTGGCAGACTGTCACACACACACACACACACACACACACACACACATTTATACAGTGATGTCTAATGTCAGTAAGTGTCCCCAATTTGCCAGCATACTGGCCAAAATGAGATGGGGCTGCAGGCAGCACAGAGGGGGACTATAATCGCATTAAAATCGGATCCTGTGCCAATGATGACAACAAAGCACTGCCATATTGGCAGCCAGATCACCCACATCTCCATGGCATGAATAATGCAGTTCAGCACCTAGTCACAACATAGCACCACCAGTATTTAGCTCCCACAGAGATGACAGGTTTAACTGCATGGGTGCTCTTTCTCTCTCCCCCCACCCCCTCACATGCACTTTGTGGTATGAATCTATGGAGAAAGAGTACTTGATACACAAAAGGAGCACTTGGCACAAAATAGCTCAGAGAAGAGCATAGCATATTGCTAGCACTTCCCTGCCTAGAACTATAACACGTATCCCTATCTCAGGTCTCCACACACAAACACACAACCTCAGCCCAGCTCTCCCTTTGCCATATGTGATTTCTTCTGATTTCTCCAACCTGTATCTGAATGTGGTGTGTGTGAACAACCATGGTTTCACAAACAACACCGCTTGGTAACCTCAGCTGCACCTCTGGATGTTGCCTGGTTCTCCGAGTTTGTCCGGTTTTGCGTCTGTGGTAACATCAGAGACACATTCCAGCCTATGGCTTAGACCATAAAAAAGCCCATGCTGCATCAGGACAGTGGTCCATCTGGTCCACCATTGTATTCATACAGCACCAACCAGAAGCAAGACACAAGTGCAACAGCATCCCCCCAGCCAAGTTCTCCAGCAACTACATACATGGGCCTACTGCCTCTGGCACTGGAGGTAGCGTATCACCATCAGGACTGGTAGCCATTGAGTCTTTTCTTCCATGAAGTTGTCCAATCCCCAATTGGACCAGTTCTCAAAACTAGCGGCCATTATAAGTTCCATAATAATAATGGTGGTGAGTTTGATAGTTTAAGTATGTGTTGTGAGAAGAAGTACTGACTGCCCTGAGTCTCCCACCAACAGGATGACCGAGGGCTTTAGTATTATACGGGAGGAAGAATAATGTCTTTCTATCTGCTTTCTCCACCCTATAAATAATTCTGCACACCTCTATCATGTCTTCCCTTGCTTGTCTTTTCTCTAAGCCAAGCAATCTTAGTGGCTGTAACCTTTACTCATAGGGAGTTGCTCTAACTCCTTGACCATTCTAATAGCTCTTTTTCTACATTTTTCCATCTCTATAATATCTTTATTTAGGTGAAGTGACCAAACTGTATAGAATATTGCAAGTGTGGACATGCCACGCATTTGTATAAATAAAGCATTGACCGTTTCATATTTAATGCCTTTCTTAAGTATGCTGAACATAGTTTGGCTTCTTCACGGCAGCTGCACTCTTTCATTAAACTGTCTGCCACAATCTCAAGATCCCGTTCTGGGTCAGTCACTGCCAGCTCAGATCCCATCAACTTATATTTGAACTCAGTATTTGTTGCTTTGCTTGAATTGGCCATTCTGATACCCATTCTCCTAGCTGGTTTTAAATCCCTTTCAGTTTTAAAAAATAAATAATTTGGCATTATCAAGTTGGCTTCCTCCATCTCCGTGTGATGGGACGGTGTCATCAAACAGTCCCTGGTTGATGAGGTGTGGCAGTGTTTCCAGGATCTCTGACACACCCCTGGTGACACACCCCTGGCTCAGCTTCCCTGAATTGGCTCCCTCCAGGTCTAGAAGATATGTGGAATTTGTCACCAGTGCAGATCCCACCTGGTGAACTGATTCCAGGAATAGTGTGAGACATGGCAACATGGTGGTCATGCCCCTTGCTCTGCCACCATGCGTTGAGTTGCTCCATGTCCACATGATGAAGGTCCCGTCAGCAGTATGGTCTCCAAATGCTGGCTTGTTGTGGTGTGGGTATTCAAGGGGCATTGTGGGCATTATTTTCTGCTATTTTTAATTTTCTGATTGTGTATACTTGCTTCCTACCTTCCCAGGTTGAGCCAACATTGGATATAGTAGGCATTTCACTGGTGCAGCCGCAGCATATCGTAATGTGACTGCAAGGGCTTTTCTTCTTGAGGCCTCTATCCTGCTACTTTATTGAGGTTTCTGCTTCCAGATTCTTTGTGGGGTCAAGATCAGCTCCTAGGCTTGCGATTCCTCACCCCCACTGGTGTTTCTCTTTCGCTAACCTTCTGTGTGTTCCATTACAGTATCAGAGTCAAGACAGATGTCTTTGTTCACCAGTTGCTGAGGAACATGAGCAGAAGGGAGCCGTGTGGCTAATAGGGTGGGGTAGAAAGTCAATAAAAAAATAAGTAAGTAGCCATTGCATTCATGTCCTGTTTGTGGGTATCCAGTGGGCAGTTAGTTGGCCACTGTGTGAACGGAATGTTGGGTTAGATAGACCCTTAGCCTGAGTCAGCATCGCTCTTCTGTTTTAGTAACTGCTACGTGGTGCTGCATTTTAGCAGGATTGTGCAAATACCCCAGAATTTCATGCACCATACGCAGAAACACCAGGCTTCCTTCCTTAGGTTTGACCTCTCCTGAAATTCCAGACTTTCTTCATTAACAACAACAAAAAGCTGCTATAATGGTTGGAAAACATGTGAAAGCCCCTGGGAAATGTAAAGTTATTGGGAAGTATAGTGAGGAAGGACTCACGAGTGTGCAAAAAAAGGTCTTGCACAGAAAGGCTCAAAGATGGTTTTGCAGAACTACAGCCTCTTCCAATAGCTGGTAGTATTTCTTGCCTAGCCCAGAAGAAAAGGCAGTCTGGCTCGTGATGGTGTGAATATAATTCTAAAAATAATAGCTAGTATTCTTACTGATTAACTGTCATTACTAAATTATAGGCTTCGTTTGAGTACTGTTTTGAAAATTGGGGAGCAAAGTAGCTTTTCCTGCAGCTGGCATATGGGCACACCCAGAAATGTGCTCTTCTATATAAACTGAATGGTTATTTCAGCAGATTGCCCTTAAGCCAGAAAACTTAGATCAATTGCAAACTACTTTGCAAATGTTGGCAGTGCTAGACTGTATTGCTATTCAGAATGTCTGTAGCTATGCCAAGATCTCAGGGCTAAATCCAGACAAAGTTAAATTTATTAAAATAGAGCTGAATCAATGTTTCTCAGAATTTCTTTTTCTGAAAAAGGCAATCATTTTATCAAATATTCATCATTAACTTATACAAATTAGAATTTATATTTATAAAATATTCAGCTATTCATGTATAGTGCTTCCTGGTGCTTTGGAATAACTTTAGACCAGGGCATGGAGGACAGGGGCGAGGGCAGAAGCAAGATGGTGGTTCGACTGCTGACATGAATTGCCAGTTTACATTGCACAACAACCCCCTGCACGCGCTCAGACGCTTCAGAAAAAAAGGAAGTCTATTCATCGAACGACTCCTGTCTTTCTGTTGCTGAACTCTTCTCCCAAAATACTGCTTAGGAATTCCTTCTACCTGGAATAATCAGCACAATTTTGCCACCAAGTTAGATGTCTACAAAATTAAGTTGGAGAAATCTGAGAGTTTTGTTTAGTTTGGCTTTCAAGTCTCATTGATTTCAATAGGGAATGGCTTAAGCATGCTTAATTCTTCCCCATCGAAAGCAGTGAGGCTTTTAATAAATCCTCCTTTTTACTTGTGCAGTTTACAATATGATGTGCAATATTTTGTTGGTACATAACTCTTTGAAAGGAGAAATGCAAGGAAGAAAGAAGAAATAAGCAGCAATTTACTGGTCTTTGGGAGCAGTTGAAAGCATCCCGTCTTTTGCCAATGGCTTTCAATGATCTTGAATGTCATACTAGCTTAGCAAAAGTAAATAGAAATGGAAATTCAGCTGCAGGTGTTGGAGGAAAAGCTGTGGAAGTGAATGTGGAATGCCTTTTAAAGAGAAGCATTCTGGGTGATACTGAACCTCTCTGTGAAATACACTGAAAACCTTTTGACTTTTGGTGTAAGCTGATTTTTCCTATTAGGCAATTCCTTAGCTATTCTGGATCTCACATTTCCAAATCAGTATGCAAGCTTTGTAGGTTTCTTTCTAATTATAGCAGATTCTCAAGGTCATTAATGAAATATTTTTGTATTTGATTTGAACATAGTATTTTTTAAAGCAGCACTGGCAAGGAAAGAAAGTAAAGCACACACCACTGTACTCTCGGGGACAACTGTAAGCACAATTATCTAAGCTGTCATACAAAGCTTATAAAGCATATATACCCGTGACACATCTCTCCCTGTTCAGCCTGCAGGCTTACTGTCATTTGCTATTCATAGAACACCCCAGAGTATACACATAATACAAATAGTAGTTCCATTACAGAAAGGAAATCTAGTTTGGGAAAAGCCTTAGAATTCCTGGGGCATCCTTTTTCATCATTTCATATGGCCTGGTATGCCATTTCTACTCACTGTTGACTGAGCCTGGAGCTTCCCATCTCTATTTTCGAGCACAGGCTAAATGAAGAGAGAACCCACCCAATGTGGCCTTCATAAAACTACATCTCTCTTGCTTATCATCCTGTTGACCAGTATGCAAGATAACAAGAACCTTCTTCAGTATTACTAAAAGAGGCATAACTTTATTCAAGGTCATTTTGGGGGCTTCTCTAATGATGCCCTGATTATAGCATCCAATTCTGCTGCATTTTACCCCCTTGACCCCCACACGTCTTTAACGAAGTTGCTGTAATGTTCTACATTTTGTGTTCTTAATTATTAGTACAGTTGAAATCATAGGGGGGCAAATCAGTGCCAATTCAGCCCATTTATATTTTTGCTCTGTAAGTAGTTAAGGGAAACCATTTCACTCTGCCTTTCTTTTCTTCAAAAATTCTTCTCTCGATTCCTTCTCTGATGCAGAAAAATATATATCCCTGCCCAAGTTCTTTTTCCTGCTTCCAGGGTAATTTGAATGGAGAAATGGACACAGGGAAATGTTACCCTGAAACTTTTCACTCAAGAGTGTAGTTCCATGAGAGAAAGCATGCAGAAATGACAAGGATCTCATAAAGTTCCCAAATTTTCTGTTGGCAGTGGAGACCTCAAGCATGTTCACAAGGCTTTGTTACTTATTGGTAACTCCTGGAAAATTTAAACAAGAAAAAGGAGGAATACTGGAATCAAGGTGGGCTAATGACCTCAGTGGAGGTCTTCTTCACAGATCCTTCTGAACTCTGGAGAAATCCGGGAGAAAGTTCCTTCTTTTTCCTTACCATTTTCCATGAATGTTCTAAAGGGCTGAACTCACTTGGAGTCAAGATGGGCAGCGTTTGCCTACCACACTTCTCCTGGGAGATTTATAGGTCATTATATTTTTCTGATTGAATCACAAACTTTGCCAGTTAGAACCAGTCTGGTCCTATTTTAGTGATCACTTATAGTGGGATGAAAGAGTGATAGTCAGGAACCAGGTCAGATGTGGCCATGTTCTTCCAACTAAGTTCAACCCTAGTTTGCCAGATCAGATGTTAAAATGAGTTCACAGAATAATAGATCATGTGAACAGGCCCAGGGACAAGCAAACTTCCTCAGCCCTGCTAATTGAATGCCACAGAACATCTGCTTTCCATGACTAGTCACAAGTACATTAGACATTTCCCTAATTAGGCATATGTCTATTGATTGCCTGGAAAGTTCAAGTGGGTTGAACCATGGACTTGTGCTATGGAGAATGTTTAAAATTATACACTTTCTGAGGAAATTATACTACAGCTGCAGCTATTCGTTAATCTGGACCGCAGATCTGCAGTGTTCTAATATAAATCATGGCAGACTCAAGCTGTAATTCTGGTCTCTGCCTGTTTCATTCTAAACTGTAAACTAATTTTAATTACTATTTTAATGATTTCATTGGAGTAGCAGCAAATGTCAGCCAAGCCATTAGTACCTATTAGGGTGGCCAAAAAATTGCCACAGAAGAAGGCACCAAAATAGGTAAAAAGAGAGTACTGAGTTTCATAAAACTTGCATAGGCTAATACCTATTCATAGAAACAAATTTAGCAATGATTGCTTTAAAGAGAAACACAGTCTATTTCTCCATAGTACAGGTAGGCTGCATGCCTACCTGTTCGGTCAGTAACAACTCTGGTGGCAACAATACTGAGGCTTCTTCGGCCAGGCTTTACACTGTATCATTCTTCCAACAGCGGACACCTTCAAACAAGGAACAGTCTTCAGGTTGTCCTTCAAACTGAGTGGGACTTACTTCTGAGTATACCTGCATTGCCGGTGTGATGTGGTGCTTAAGGTCTTAGACTGGGGATGCAGCAGATAAGACTTCTCATTCCCACGCAGTGAATGAAGCTCACAAGGTGATGCCGGGACCACCACGCCCTGTGTTACCTCACATGGCTGCTATGAAAATAACATGGAGAGGAGCAGGAGGGCTGCTCCTTGTAAGATGCCTTGGTTCTTTGCTGGAAAAGAGGCGGGATATTGAATGAAAAAAATGAATGAATGAACAAACGAGCAAGCAAGCTATTCTATTCTATACAGGGGCGATTGTATGTGCAAACAGATGGTTAGCCATGCCAGTGAAATGGCACTGTGTGAAAACTGTGGGTCGGCACCATGGTACCGGCAATGCCGCAATCACCAGCTGTGCTACACCTGTGCTGTGCCAAGCCCTTCAGGACACTGCAGAAGATGCAGAAACACGTAACCAAATAAGGGACCGATCAGTCTGGAGTGGCACCAGTCTCCCTCCGTGCCATCAGTCCTTTGGTGATCTCCAAGCCAGCTCCATCAGTGCTCATATTGTTAAATAAAACCAGCACCGATAGCATTGTGAGGTTGATCCTACAATGTCCTACTGGCAGACAAAAACATCCACTGCCTCTAGCACAGGGAAGGTCTAGAAAGCGCATCCCTTTGCATTTTTCCTGCTGACAAAGAGCACACCCAACGTCAAGAAAAGTCCTGATGATTGCCTCCATTTGGGTACTCAGTTGAGTACACCCTGCTGAATGGTGACCATTCAGCATCAGCTGTAGCAGGAGGAGCGTTCTGGTTAATTGCTGGCTGATTCCTTTATCTCGTTTTAATTCCACTAGTCGTCATGATTATGGACAGAAAGGCAGATGTATATTTGCTAGAAAACAGTACAGTTACATGGAATATGAGTATCATTGCACCCTGTTAGGAATTATAAATGGTTTACTGGCCAGTTACACACTCTTGGCAGCTGTTGTATACAGTCAGGACAATCGGAGCCTTCTGTTGAAACAATCCAAATGTGACCTTCCTCACAGCTACGAATATCTAAATCAAATGCCATGGAACCTCACACACCCATTCCACCCATGTTAACTGGACAGAGGAACAACAGATGACAGAAGGCTCCTAACTTTAATTCAGAGCAGTAGAACAGGCATCTAGAAGGTCTGGCATCCTTTCGGTAAGTAATGAAAAGCTTGTGTGCTTTCCCAGGAGATGCTAAAGGGCCATTTCATACATTGCATGATAGCAGTGTCTACTGTGTCCAGGGAACTGCAGCAAATTATCACTCAGTAGATGAATGCATCTCTGTGATTTACGGATTCGCAGAACTGTCATTGCTGTAGTCATGCTTTACACTAGTTATATCCTTACATCATCTTGGATACACATGTCAAAATGTGACACGGAAGGCGTATTTGACCAAGTAAGAAAAGGAATGGGCGGGGGGAGTTGTGGGGGGGGGGGAGTAGAGATATTGCAACACCACTAGGTGTGGATAGAAAATATTCTCAGTGCATGCAGGATTCTGAGTTTCTTTGTACCTGATGATCTAGAATTAGATATTAAAGTACTACCAGAGACAAAACAGCTAATAATATCTATGTAGCTTGATCAAAGGAGGATTTACCATTTAAGCATTGTGCAGGGTTAGCAAATAGCTAATACCACCAGTGGAACAGTGGCAAAATACCCCCAGTTAATGACTGTGGCTTTTAACTTTGCTTCACTGGTGTTCCTTAATTCCATGTAAAATCTGTAATGAACAACAGTAAAAGCAAACACCCATGAACTTTGATTGCCTTTAATCTTGCTAATCATCAGATACTGAAACCTAATTTTAAGGCAATGAATGGTGTTAATGCTGCTAATTTAGTCAAATGGTTAAAAGTGCATACTCCAGATAGCATATGCTATTTGTTAAGCAGCACTTTCCAGTTCCAAACATATTTTTGTAGATGAAGGATAGGCTTCCATGAAATCTGGACTCAGCATCCTGACAGTCCATGAAGTTCTTCAGTTTGAAGCTATTCTAATGAAATTATTATATGACGCGTAACTAGTCAATGGCCTCTATTCATTTCCATGGAACTTTCATGCCTGTGAAACTTCAGCACATCATTTAATGTTTGGGTGGCCAGCTGTTAACCATAAACAGTGCCTGGACTGCCAAAACCAGTTTTATCTGGACCACAGTATCCCAGTCAACATTTACTCAAAATCTTGTCTATGCAGGCAAGCCAACAAAAAAGCACCCCACCCCCCAGGATGTTATTGTGGGATGAGACAGCAAGGCTCAGACTAAAAAGGTTTATATCAATGGGTGTACATTTTATTGCAAATGAATGGTTCCACCCATAGACTATAGCCTGAGAATGCATTTTTTTCTCAAAATGAGTGTAAATGCACATTTTTCTAGTGAGTACACTTTGCTGAGGGATATACAGGTTTCATCAGAAAAATGCACTTCAATACATATTGAAACAACTCTCTCCTACTTCCCGATTGTTCTGCTATCTTCTGCACACTGTGGGAGACAAAGCATTGGTATCCATATGCATTTTGTAGGCAAGTCCTTCCCCTTTTCACTCCCACAAGTGAGTTCTCATAGCATCTGAGCATACCTGCTCCTAATTCCAGGGAAGCCCATGTGGCTGGGGGGAAAGCCATTCTGATTCAAAAACTGACTATCCATGAGAAGATAGATTATTCTGATATCCCAACTACTAATTGGATAATAGAATGGCCATCAAGAATACAGGCCAACCCAACTTAAAGTACAACCTGGAAAACCTGTGTAACGATCACTGGAAACCTCATGTTCCAAAATCGCTCTTACATATTGTTAAATCAAGAGCAGAATAATAGTAATTCTGAGTGTTTTTTAATGCAGATTTGAGCTACTTTTGACTGCTGAAATACATAATCTGTAGAGTAACCTCCTTGTGTACTCCTTGTGCCTCGTCCCAGATCAATGCACAGTAGTTTATTTTTAGTGAACTTTTTCCAAAGAGTTTTATTTTAAAGCCCAGCTAATCTTTACTGGTCCATGGACAAGGCTGATCTCTTGATAAATCTTAGTGCAGATTTGCAGTGAGCTGGAAAAAGGCACTGAATGACTTTTATTAATCCTCCTACATAGGCACTCTTGCGAAAGAGAAATCTGCTACAAATGCATTGCAAAAAGAGCTGCCGAAACTGATGCAGCATGTCTACCATTTACGATTTTCTAGAGTTCCCAGAGAACTACATGCTCAGACACGCACCTGCATTTTGCTTAGCTGTTCTCATTTTCTTCTTGGGATATTTTTAGACTCCTCATGAAGAAACCTATTTACACGGCTGAAACTTTAAGCTGCAACATACTTTAAAAGGAGCAGAATTCATATTTGTTTTGTCCTGAAATTGAGGGGAAAAAAGACCTGTAGGTAGTGGTCCTTCTGTATAAGAGCCAAAACCTCTTTTTCCCTTCAGCTGCACAGCTGGCCTTTCTTTAGTAGGATGGCACAGTTTTTATTATGTAAAAATGAAACAGGAGCAGCATTAAAAGCTATCATGTTGTGTTTTTTAAATGCATGTAGTAACACAAGAATCTGGATTTTATACAATATTTTTTCTTTGCCTTGCACTGACCAATAGAATGGCAAATTATCTATGGCAACATAGGGTCTAGGGACTGCAGGTGGCACAGTGGTTTAACCCGCTGTGCTGCTGGGCTGGTTGACTGAAAGGTCGCCGGTTCGAATCGGCACAACGGGGTGAGTTCCCGTTGCTCTGTCCCAGCTCCTGCCAGCCTTGCAGTTCGAAAGCATGCAAATGCAAGTGGATAAAAAGGTACCACTTCGGTGGGCAGGTAACAGCGTTCCGTGCACTTCGGTGTTTAGTCATGCCGGCCACATGACCACGGAGACTGTCTGTGGACAAACGCTGGCTCCCTCGGCTAGGAAACAGAGATGAGCACCGCCCCCTAGAGTCAGGTATGACTGGACTTAATGTCAAGGGGAAACCTTTACTTTTACCTTTACATAGGGTCTGTTTGCTTGCTGGTATATATACACAGGTGCCGAACCTTCTGTGATGGGTAAGAAAAGCCCATGTGAAATCATGGACTGAATGTTGGATTTGGCTTGAGTATAAATCCCTGCCAAGCCATCAAAGGCACTGGGTGGTCTCAGTTGAGTCCTGTTACCAAGTTCACCTTTCAGGGATCAGATGAAGCTGAAATGAGATCATCTAGACTACTGGATGCTGCACTGAACTTCTTGGGGGGAAGGGTACAATATACAATAAATACTTTAACAATGATTGATTGATCAATTGATTGGCTGATTGTTTCCATAGATCTGATTACCACAAAACTAAAGAACATGAATTCATCAAAGACAAAGAAACATTCTGCAGGCACTTAGCTAAATTAACAGACACTGACTCTTTACACAAATCCTTGTATTTGCCCATACTATTTGGTGATCCTTTGACACATCTGAAGTAGTCGATTTTTTGGTTCAAGTATGCTTATGCCACAATAAATGTATTTGCCTTTAAACTGTCTTAAGATTTTTAAGACAGTTTAGACGTAATGGGAAGCCATACTTTTCTGCTACAAAAATAAGCACTGGTGAACCTTAGGGTTGGACCTTCCCCTTTCCTCTTCTAACCCATAAAGAGGCATTCAAAAACATCAGCATTTTCATTTGCAAATACACATAGTTCCTCAGGACAGCAGAACTCAGGAAACCAATTTTCTTGAGCTATAGTTAATGGAAACAAATCGGGATCAAACAGTGATTTCAGATGATGATCTCTTCTTAAACTATAGTTTAAACAAACCACAGTTCCTCAGTGCTTGACACTGAGTCAGATCATTGGTCCATTGAGTTTATTGACACTAACTGTCCAGTATTGCAGACAGGACGAAGAATGACCCCTGGACCAGGGTGTTGAACAACTTTCCTCCTGAGGGCCAAATTAAATTTCAGATAAGGTTTTGTGGTGGGGGGGGAGGTTGGGGGGGGGGAAGGGAGGTGAAAACAAAAGGGGCAAGGCCAGTGACACCAGTATGCTTTAGCTTAAAGCTCCTTTTTCACCTTTAAATTCAAACACAAAAAAACCTTTAAAGAATCATTTGCTGATTGTAATAGTGGTCCCATTGTTAATAGAGAAATTATCAATAACATTTGATATCTAGATGATGCGGTGTTGGTTGCTGACAATTGAGAGGGTCTACATGAGTTACTTGATAAAGGTAGTGAATAAGTAATGAATGTATTCTAAAAATAATTTTTAAGAAAATTAAGTACATGGTACTTAGTAAAAAGGAAGCTGTCCCAGAAATACAGTTAAAAATGAAAATGAAATGTGGAGTGGGTTGGTAAATACAGCTATCTTGGAATTAGTTTCATAATAATTGTAATAACGCAAGAAAAGTTAGCACAGAGATGACCTTGAATAACATGTTAAGATTAAAAAATAATATGGCGGAGGGCTGATAAGTTCCTTTGTTTTATATGTTTTGGGGAATTTAAGGGTTGTTATTTTTGTATTGTTTGTTCTGGTTTTGTTCATTTTTGTTTTGTTCTTTTTTGGGGGGGGGGTTATGTAATAAAAACTTAAGAGTAGCCTTCAAATGTGTGTTGTGCATGTATTTTCATTTCTATTGTATTTCATGAAATTAAAGACTTTAACACAGACTACCATAAAAAGGTTAGATGCATTTGAATGAGGATTTATCACAGGATGTTATGAATTTCATTGACTGAGAGGGTGACCAAGACAGTAGTATTAAAGAGATTGAGAATATAGACAGATCAAGAGATGATAAAGTACATAAAATTCAGAAATGAAAAACATAGACAGTTGCAAAGGATGGTATAAAATGAAATGGATGGGAAAAGAAGTGTTGGAAGAGTAAGGACTTCATGGCTGAATAACTTTAAAGAAGGGTCTGGGGGCAATAAAATAGCATTGCTTAGAGCGGCCATATTGAAAGACTTTTTAGCCACAATGATGTCCAACCTCTAGTAGAAGAGGAATGAGAAGAACAAGTCAGTAGCTAAGAGCATTTCATCATCCCAGAATGAGGGAAAGCGACAAAAAAAATTGGGAGAGCAGACAACCATCAGTGGTTGGGGAGAAAGGGGGTGGTGCCAAGGGAAGGGGGCATGGCCACTGGAAAGTCTCAGGTGACCAAACTGGAACCTCTGAAAAGACAGATTTGGCCCCTGGGCCTAAGTTTCTGCACCTTTGAGTTCGGAGATGCCAGAGATCTGTTTATTTGACTTGTACTCCACCTGTCTACCCAAAATGGCATACAATCACCTACATGGCTTGATAAAAACAATTAAAAACACAAATATATTAAATACAAATAGAAACACAATGACAGAGTAAGAAGAGCCTCCCCCAGCAACCCCACTTACACATCAAAGGTCTGCTTGAATAAGGCAGTCTTTTCCTACTGGTACTTGGGGAACAGAGAGAGCAAGTATGAACCCCTTTCTGCTATTCCTTCTATCGCCAGGGAGTAGCCACCAAGAAGGCCCTCATTCGCATTGGATGGAAGGGCCTTGAAGGAAGGGCTGAACCTCGCACTTTTAGCATGCACAAGCCCTCTCTTCTGCAAAGCTGCATTTCCCCACAAGATGTCACAGGGAAGGGTAGTTAGATCGATATTTAAAACAGCTCCTTCTCATGGTTGTAAGAGAGCAGATGAGGGTGCTCATTAGCTTTTTCTAAGGCTCTTCATTAGCAGCTTGTTTTCAAGACAGGATATTGTGCTATTTTTAATTTACCTAACTCTTTCTCTAGATTTCCAATCTTATGTGCATAAGAAAAGAGGAGAGACAAAATAAGATAAAATACGTTTTAGTATTATTATGCATGAAGAGTCCATTGGATTCTAGAGCAACACCAGTTCTTACGAATATATACAAATACTGTGTTAATATAAATGAGCTTGTAGCCATTCTCTTTTCTCCTATTATGGGCACAAATTCCAGGCCTGCCGCTCTTTCAGTTCTCTTTCCTGCCTCTGAAGGAGAAATGGACACACTCAATATATAGTTTCTTGCCAGCTTCTGTAACAGTCGCCATGGACACTGACAGCTCCTTTGCCAAAGGAAAGGTAGAAAATTAGCAATAGAGATGAAGGGGAAATGCTAATGGGAAAATGTGCTGGCTTTGGGTTTTAGAAACCATACAATGCTTGCAGCTTTATGCTATTTTTATCTCATTCATAAAGCAGTAGATTATTATTCAAAGGGGTATTAAAACCCTGATTGTTTCCGATTTGGAAACTGCATATTGTAATAATTAAAGGATTTCTTGAGACTTTGTGACCAACCATTTCTCCACATTTCCTCCTGATAGAATGGAGAAAGAAGAGCACTAAAATATGCTGCGTTGAACCACATAGTAGGCATGCAACTGGCACACCATAAAAGAAGGCCAGCACCTTAAGGATGGCACCTCTTCCTGATTCCAGGTGCATAGGGCCCAGGAATGAGCCGGAGATTTTGGAACCTAAGGCAACCATCCCAAAGCACCTTTTACTTCTCACAACCTCCCCTCCACATGTATTGAAAGAAAGCACAACAGAGGTTGTGGGCCCACGTGGGCCAGATCTTTTCCCCCTATTGTCTGTGGCAGGGAAGTCTTTCTACTGTCTGTACATTCAGTCAACATGCAGCAAGGCACGCCTTGCGTACAGATTTCAGAGAGTTCTGGTGGCTGGATGCAGCCTCCACAATCATAGGCAGTATGTTCCTGTGCACAGGTGGTTGGAAGCACGGGCAGGAGGGTGCCGTGGCGCTCACATCACATCCCACTCGGGTTTCCAGCAAACGGCTGGTTGGCCACTGTGTGAGCAGAATGCTGGGCTAGATGGACCCTTGCGTGGATGCAGCACAGCTGTTCTCAAGGATTTCTGTGCTTAAAGTGATGTCTTTTATATTGTTATTTCTTGTATTTTAATTTTATGTTGTGAGCCGCCCTGAGGCTTCGGCGAATGGGGCGGCATAGAAATGTTTTACTAAATAAATTAATAAAATAAATAGAACAAGCTCTGTAACAATAACAAGAGCCAGTGTGGTGTAGTGGTGAAGAGGATGGGCCTGGGACTCAGACGATCTGGGTTCGAGTCCCCGCTCAACTATGGAGCCAACTGGGTGACTTTGGGCCAGTTACAGCCTCTCAGCCCAGCCTACCTCACAGGGTTGTTGTTGTGGGGATAAGATGGAGGAGGAGATGTAAGCTGCCTTGAGCCCTTTGTAGGAAAAAGGCAGGATATAAATTGAATGAATGAATGAATGAATGAAGATGACGCTTTCATGGAATAGAATGGGTCATCTTATTCATCGCTACTACATTTTTATAGAGGGACATATCCTATTTATGCAGGGTCTGCAACATGGGTCAGCATGGCTGGGTACTTGCCGAAGACCCACTGGCAAGAGACCTCTTCTTCACTGGGTCAAGCTCTTTGTCCACCAGCTTGTCTGGTTCTGGCCGGACAAGAATGGCAATGAGAAAAAGGAGCAGGAGATGCCAATGCCTGTCTTCTCACTGTTGTGTCGTGTTGTTTCCACTGCTGTTTCTTGGTGGTGTCTCCAATGCCACCAAATCATGTTTTTTCACACTGCCAACCTTACCTGCGATGGTACTGTGGTGGGAGACTCTGCTCACCAGAAGGAGCAACCCCCCCTCCCCCATCGCAGTAGCCTCAACTGACAACTCTTGAAGTATACAAAATAGCAGTGATGGATTCATTGTTGTAACCACAGGACATAGCAAAGATTTGAATATACATTCAAAATTCAACCAAGCAGCAAACATCCTTCCTGAAGTTGCCTCTCCCTCTCAGAGGGAGAGATTGAAAATAGAGCCCACTTTGCATTTGGACCAAACACTTTGAGGTTATATTATAGAAAAAGAAAATGAAACTGCTTGTTCTGAATTTACAAAACTGCAAGACACACACCATAATAAAAGTTTAATCTTCCAATTTATTATGGGCGGAACCCAAATAGCTGTGAAGGTGTTGCCCGTGCAGTATCAGGGACCTGTTGCTTGAGCAATGCAAACTCAAATCTCCCTTGGGCACTTGAATTTCTTGTGCAATCCTTTAGAACCTGTATTTTTACACTTTCAGATATAAGGAAGAAGTAGGTTAGATCCTCTACTTTTAAGGCAAAGTTCCACCAAACCATGCAGTTTAGAACAGCAAAATATCCCCAAAATATTGGGAAGGAAACTGTATTCATGTCTGTGTAAATTACTTCCAGATCGATGCATTTTGCATTTCTGCCTCAGAAAGGAAACTCTTCTGCTTAGAATTCCTTCTTATACTTGCCACTGAGGCAGGACACTCAGTTGCATGTATTTTCTTTCCCCCGCTTCCTGAACAAGGGGTATCCTAAAATGCTGTGTTGCTAGTGAATAGGAAAAATGTGAGAGGCACATGAAAAAAGGAGGACATCTAGTTTTACAAAAGCTCTGGTGAAGTCCCACATTTTGGGTAAACAGTTAACGAGGCTAATTTCAGAGTCTGGCTTAGATTCAGAGTTCATCCCATGAATAGAAGAGCCATTGAAATCAAAGGGATATATATTAGAAGATCCGGAGGATCACCAGAGGGCAGAAAACCATTCACTGTAATTTTTATTACAATATTATTTCAACTGCCAGGGATGTGTCAAGGTGCTTATGGTATTTCCTGCCTCATGTACAAAAGTAAGTTGGCACTATTCACCTCAACTTTTGGGGAGGACAGTGTTGAGCTTTGCTTCAGACAGCAAAATCTCTGGGGCAAGAAGAAGGGCCAGATATAAACCTCCAGGAAAGAGGAAATATATCATTAAATGAAAAGGACAAAAGGGGGTCCTGGTTTGCATAAACTTTACATATGCTAATTCATATGCACGATAGGGATAATTATGATAATGAGAATAGAAGACCCATTGATCTGTGTGCCTGGCTATTTAGGGTGGTGTTTAGGTGCTGAGTGCTGCTTCCCTGGTCCAGTATCTTCTATCCAGAATTAGACCGAATAGTTTTTCAGGTACTGGGGGGCCTCTGGCAGTCATTCCAATATAGGCCTGTCTCTATAAAAGGACACATGGCCATTCCCTTGCGGGTCTTCAACAGAAAGCTGGGCATCACGCAGTAATGGGCATTGTGCAGTAATGCAAACAACGGACAAGCAAATAGGAGGTAAATCTCATGGACCTCAATAGGCAGATTCTGACAAAGTTCCTCACTGTTGTTTTGCTGCCTTTGGAAAATATCAGGCTTACAGAGTGACATTTACTCAGCTCATAGAACACCAATACGTTGTGCCAGAAAATGATCTGTTCTCAATTAAACTGAGAATGTTGCAAATGCCTGGGCCTAATTCACATGTGCACAATCTGCATTTCTCAGACTAGCTACCCAAACAAGCAGTAAAATTGACTGGTGATTTTTTGTTTAAATGGGTGTGTAATTTGTAAACTGATCCAGTGGCTCCTTGTTGCACCCTAAGGGTAGAGCATGAACTGTGAAAACATCACCTCTACAAAAGCTAATCAGGTGAGTCTGCTTGTTGGGAAAACAAAACCTCTGACAGGTTGGAACAAAACCCCTTTTCTTCAGAAGCCCAACTGATTTATATGTTCCTCCAAACCATTTCAAAATGCAGCATGAGAGCAAATCAGCAAGAACTTGGCATGGGAAAAACTGCAACAAGAAAAAAGTAAGTCCTGCAAAGTAAGGAAACAAGGAAACAGGAAAAAAGGAAGTCCTGCAGAAACAAGAAAAAAGTAAGTCATAATTCTGAAGAATTATGCTCGACAGAAATTGTGCAGTCTGCTCCCAGCTCTGGACTCTCTGCTGCTTGACCCGGCCAACTCCTCCTCTATGCAGGCCTCCATGCATGTGTGCTGACAGCAACGAATCCTGGGACCAAGTGTTGCCATGCATGGTGGAACAGATGGAAAATAAGGAAACTTTGCACAGACACCTACACAATGGGTTCACACAATGCAGCAAACAACCCTGTGCAGATTTTTGCCCAAACTTACTGACGAATGGTCTTGTGGTTACTTGAGCAACACAGTTGCCATGCTCGCCACTCCACCTTCCCAGTCTTGCCCCACATGCCAGCAGCCCCCAGGAGTGAAATCCCCATCCTTTCCCCATTCTTGCCTATGGATTTCAGCAGTCTCCTCCTGGTTGGGCTGCTGTGATGCTGAGGTAGATTCTCCTCCCCCTCCTGAGTGAATCTGCAAGTCTGTGGTACTTCCCAGACATTCTGGCCCCCACTAATTTTCATTACATGAACATGAAAAATTCCACTACAATTCCTCCCTCTCCCTCCATGTATTTTCATCCTGCCTCTGTTTCCAAAATAAATAGGGAAATGGACATATTGCTTGGCCAATGGAAATAAAGTGAGCAATGACGCATCTGTTGCTAGGGAGCTGTTATGAACCAGTTGTGAGCTTGGTCTACCCCGCCCATTTCACACTTCCAAAACATGGACCATTCTTTGACAAAAGGGCTTTATTCTCCAGTGCACAACCAAGAAAAGAAGTCCCTGAGCATGCACAAAATGCTTCACTGAACCCAATCTAACAACTACTTCCCAGTGTTCTCCTTTTGAGTAGTCCTGGAGCCCCTCCTTCTGGAATTTCCTTTTTGGACTCGGCCAAGCCTCTTCTCCATCTGTCTGTCTTCTCTGTCTGTCTTGGTTGGCCCATTACTCCCAACGTTGTGTCCTGGGATCAAGAGTCATGCCAGGCTCAGCTGGTGGCCAGAGATCCTCTCCCCTCCCGCTCCCTGCTGCTGTAAAGCCTGACTATCCTTAGTGTCCACCTCTGCAGTTGGAGAGGTTGCCCTTGAGATAAGCCCCTCTGCTTCTTCCATTTCAACATTTGCGAATTCTGGCTCCCAGGACCCCCATCACTTCACAAGTCCTCATCTGCCTGACTTTGGAATGTGGCCAAGAATAACTGTCCCTTCCATTCCCAACAGGAGCTGAGGGCAGGTCAAAGACTAAACGCAGCCACTTCCAGGGTATTCTATGGTGTTTCCATAACAATAATGTAAAATGGTAATGCCAACTTCGGACAACCAGAGAAGGCACTGCTTGTCCAGACTTGGAAGAACTGTAGAAACCTTAGAACAGACCATGAATTCTTTCCATGGGTTCAGAAAGCTAATCCTACCATGCAGGAATTCCAGAACTGGCTCTGAATGAAACAAGAGATATAACCAATAATACTAACGGTAATATTTCACAACGGCTTCTTGTGTTATATGAACGTCTCCATTATATAGGTTTCTCCAACAGGTACCCACTAAGCAGCAGGGCAGGAATGCAAAAGAAGCTTGCAGTTGGAAGCTTGCAGAGTTGGAAGCTTTGCACTCCAGGCAAAGGTCATCCCACAGGGCAACCAAGGCAGTCCCCATACCAAACCCTATCCCAAAACCCAACTGAAATGGATCTAGATAATCCATTTTATCCAAGGGTGCCTGCAGCAGCTCAGCCACCACCTGCTTGAGCAAAAATTTACAATGGTCCAGGTTTGATTTTTTAAGGATTGGTCTTATCACAGCCTCCTTCTGAAAGACTGGGACCACTCCCTCTCTTAGAGAGGAGTTGACACCCTCCTGGATCCAGGTGCAAAGCCCTGAGATTTTTTAATTTCAGATCTGACTTTAGCAAGGTGACATAAATCACTTGTTGTGGCATTGTTCCATAACTGAATAGAGACATTTTCTCAGAAAGGATACCATCAAAACAACAATCGCAACAATTATCCACCATGATGTAGACAGAAATGATGAAAGAATGGTGCTGTATATCGTTGCAGATAAGAAACCTGACTCATCTTGACCATTTATTTTGCAAACATGGGCAACCAGTTGTACATACAGTAAGCATTCCTTATTGCTGGTGGAATGCCACACAGAGGGAGGACAAGGTCTTTTCTCATCCATTCCAGAGTACAGGACACAGAATGATGGACTTGAGTTAAGAACAACCCAGTCCTAGATTAGGCACCAAGAAGAAGTCCTCACTGTCATAGCAGTATGCAATAAAACCTACTATCTGGGGAGGTTGAAGGCTCTCCCTCACTGAAGACATTCAGAAAGTGTCTGGATAGTCATCTAAGTGAGATGGTGTAACTGAGTATCTTGCAATAGCAGGAGGTTGGAGCCAATGGCCTTCTGGCCCCTTCCAACTCTACTATTCTATGAGTCTTTTTGCTTGGGTTCAGCTTATCAATTTTTTCTTTTAAGCACAGTAATAATCCCCACATACACTATTTCTTTATGTTGATATTGTGCTGTGTAAGGTAACATTCGCTGTTTGAAAAATGGAAAATGATGGTGGAAGTGAGAAACCATGAGGTTGCCACAAGGGCTTTTATACAAAAGTTGGAAGAACAAACTTCATATCTGGATCCACACGGGCTACATATCATTACAAACTCCTCAGCCTCACTGTAGAATGTAGGTAAGAGAACGTGTAACTGGTTTCAGAAAATAACTCTTCACATCATATCTTAACATGAAACTATTCCACAATTTGCTTGTGTGATAATGGCTCCAGTTTCTTACCACCATCACCACCACCTACCTGAGTATACCCTGAAAGTCTCAATCTTCCATTCTCTCTGTTTGCCCTTCCAAATGATCTTCTTTCCCATATCATTTTCTAAATAAACTTTATTAAATTGCCAGAGACATAAGAGGGCAAACACCATAACTACAAGTATCAACTTGAATGTATTAGAACTACTAGCCTAAATTAACAAAGACTACACACCTAATCTAGTATACGAATATGTGTGTGTGTGTGAGAAACTTTTTCTATTCTAAACTTCTAAAAGTTATGTAACTAAAAAGCAAACAACTGAATTGTTTAAGACCACATTTCCAGAACAGCAGCTTCCTCATCTCTCTGCCAGAGTTTGTCTTTCCTAAGTTGTGTAATAATTATCTGAGAGGGCAATCCTAGCTGAGTCCCAGGAAGCTAAAGGCAGTGTTCCAACCTCAGAAGGGAGAGCCGGAGAGCCGACCCCCTGCTCCTCACAAATAGTATGCAGAAAATCCTGCCTGCTGCGTCTCCGAGGTTGGAAGCCTGTCGTTAGTTGTACGGACTGTCCAGAGATAGAAAGATGGTGTATAAATATATTGGACAAACAAATGAAATACCCCACTCCAATACAGACAGGGACAGCCATTTACTAGAAATGCAAAATATTCTATGAAGCTACTACCTTTATGGATAGCTTAAAATATTCAGTAACAGGTTCATGTCCCTCCTTTGCTGGAACTAACATGACAGGAAGATTTTTAAAAAGTATTGCTATGTTCTAGTAATAGTCAAGATTTTTTTTAAAAAGCAAAATTGAGAGCAAAATGTCATTCTGGAAAAGCTAATTTCAAAAGGAAAAATATTTCTGAAAACGAAGCTTGGCCAATTAACGCAGAGGGGAAAAGGCTTGACATGTACTGCCATCTGTTGGGTATCATAGAAAATTCCTCCCCGTCTTAAGTATGCAACAGAATAATCCACAAAAGAGCATTTTGGCATTTCTATCATACAGTTCCTAGATAATGCTCCAAGGAGCTAATAAATTTCATTTCATGAAAAATATTACCTTAGCCGCTTATCAGAAAAACCTATTTATTACAGTTGAATGAAGATAAACATGATAGTTTTGGCCATAATAAACACATTACTGAAGCAAATAGTATTAGATATCAAAACTCTGCCTAGAATATTCCATTTTATATAATATTATGCCAATTAGATCGAGGTTTTATGAAAACTCATTTATATTGCTTAAATTAATCATATAGTCTTAGATCTGGAAGAAATTTCTGGGAACAGAATGGATTTCACTCTCAAGAGTGGGGCTTTCCCTGCAGGCCTCCACATCTCCAAAATATGCTTCTGGGATTTGGGACACTGGAGAATGAGGGAGGATGGCAGATGAAGTGGGCAGTTTGATGAAATCGTCTCCCCCTTTCATAAATGGAATAGCAATCAAGTATACAAGCCACAGTATGGAAAGCATGTTTCAGAGTATTGGAAAGACTTTGCTTCAGTGTGGTTTTGATGTTCTCTTGTAACAGTTTTATAAAACCATGATCAGTGATTGTACCAGTTCACGCAAATTATGTTTCCCTTTGTAATGCTGATTATTTATTTAATTTATTTATATTTAATTATGCATATATTCATAGGCCACCTATAACTGCCGAGGCCTTCCCAGGTGGCTGGCAGTACACAAAACATATTAGATGTCAGGTCCTTCCCTTTCCACTCTAAATTTTATCTATCATCGATGGACAATATGCGATATTTGCCATTTACTGCATTGTCCTGGCGACAATGTATAGGGCTGAACCTGTCTTTTTAATAATTTGGTGATATCAGTAAGTAGGATCTAATATTAAGAAGTTGGATCGCTCACATGTGGACATATTGGGCAACAAGCGGATGAGAGTGCAGATCAAAGTGGTCTTTGGAGGCAGCCAAGCGCTCTCTGTAATTAGGTCTCCAGAGGAAGCTGGGATCTGCGGTCATAAGCCATCCAGTGGTGGTAGGGTGCATGCTTAAGCATTGCCCAAAAAAAAAAAAAAAAAAAAAAAAAGCGCAGGAGGGGGAGAACCAAAGAGAGAACTAATTTGCATACCATTTTCATATCCTGATTTTTATATATGCATGCAAATTTAGAAATAATTGCTACAATCTAAATAGAAACTTAGTACATCTGACCTAGTAGGAAATACTGTAACCAAGTGAACTGGGCGCCCTACTGTGCCATCAGCTGTCCAAGTGCTAACTGTTGTTGGGGAACATTAAGGTTACTCTGCTGTCTCCCTTTTTTGATCCCAGTTCCGGTTTCTTTTTCCTTGTCCTTAAGTCAGAGGTAGGGATGGCCTGTTAGCTTGCTTGACACCTACATCATGGTCCTTTCAGTGTCAGGTGAAGGCCATGCATTTTAAAAACTGGCAAAACTATTGGTTTAAATGGGATAAGATTTTCCTTATGGTCCAGGGAGCTAGAAAGCCTGGTAAACAACCCCTCCACCTTCTGTCCTGACTGTCTATGCCAGCAGGACTTTGGAAACTCAACAATTCACCTCTTCTTTAGTTAAAATATTATAAATGGTTTGGATCTAGGCTTCATCATACATACAAATGATGCACATACATACAGAGGATGCAGTGAAATCAGTAGGGCTAGGTTAGTTGTGACATGATCTGAAACACAAAGGATATCAACAGATCTACTTCAGATATGTTGAGGATCCAAGCAGTGTCTTTTCTCTTTATCCTCCTACCACATGTGATGTCAACATGAAGATCCTCATCTGTTGTGGGAATTCACCCCTGCCTCTCCGCATTCATGCTGTAGCTAGGCACGGTACGCTCAGCCAATAGTATTGTAATTTACCAGCCAATAGTATTGCAACTTACTCAGCTAATAGCATTGTACTTCACCTGTGTAACCATATA